>NC_061105.1:9083517-9088517 GCF_015104395.2 Macrobrachium nipponense | reverse complement strand
GCAATGATCAAATAGCAACTCTGTTGGCAAAATGTAAAGCAAAAATGGGAATGTTGTTACGGCACTTCAAAACAAGAAAAGCTGAACACATGATTATGCTTTATAAAACAATATGTTCGTAGTCCACTTGAATATTGCAATATGATATGGTACCCCACACTATCAAAAGGATATTGCACAAATAGAGAGTGTACAAAGGTCCTTTACAGCTAGATAGAAGAAGTTAAGGACCTAGACTACTGGGAAAGAATACAATTCTTAAAAATTATATAGTCTAGAAAGGAGAAGAGAACGCTACATGATAATTCAGGCATGGAAACAGATAGAAGGAATAGCAGAAAATATCATGGAACTAAAAATATCAGAAAGAGCAAGCAGAGGTAGATTAATAGTGCCCAAAACTATACCAGGAAAAATAAGGAAAGCACACAGGACATTAATCCACTACGCACCAGCATCGATAATGCAGCGTCTATTCAATGCGTTGCCAGCTCATCTGAGGAATATATCAGAAGTGAGCGTAGATGTGTTTAAGAATAAGCTCGACAAATATCTAAACTGCATCCCAGACCATCCAAGATTGGAAGATGCAAAATATACCGGAAGATGTACTAGCAACTCTCTGGTAGACATTAGAGGTGCCTCACACTGAGGGACCTGGGGCAACCCGAACAAGATGTAAGGTCTGTAAGGTAAGGTCTGTTGTTTTCATATGGAAGTCTGTTGCTAGGTTGTGAAAATGACCTCTCTCTCTCTCTCTCTCTCTCTCTCTCTCTCTCTCTCATATGGAATTCTGTCTGTTGCTAAGATGTGAAAATTCTCCCTCTCTCTCTCTCTCTCTCTCTCTCTCTCTCTCTCTCTCTCTCTCTTTGTGTGTCTGTGCTATCGTGTTATTTCGCATAACATGATTCTGTTTGTTGCAAGATATGAAAATGATTTTCTCTCTCTCTCTCTCTCTCTCTCTCTCTCTCTCTCTCTCTCTCTCTCTCGTCTTCCCTCCCTCTCTCTCCTCTCTCATCTCTCCTGCTCTCTCCTCTCTCTCTCTCTTTCTCTGTTATATCATGTGGTGTTGCTCTTTATGTTAGCTGATGTGAAAACGATTCTCTCTCTCTCTCTCTCTCTCTCTCTCTCTCTCTCTCTCTCTCTCTCTCTCTCGCCTCTTACTCTCTCTCTCTCTCTCTCTCTCAATCACTACATTACCATGATTGTCATCTATTAAACTGTACTTTATTTTATTGTTTTTGAGACTGGAAATAAAAAATAATAATAATTACGCAAAGTGCTAATGACGCTTTCGTCAAACGAAAAATACTTATAAAAATATTTAATATATTAAATTTGAATTTGAGTAAATTATGTACCTCAATTATCACGACAGTTATTAATGATTAATATAATCACTTGTGGGCTAATTGCAATTACTGATATGAATTTGTCCGGCGTTGCTAATCCCCCCCTCTCCCACCCCCCAAAAAAGCTTTGATGAATGGTCAAAATTATTTTCATTGTTGTCTATGCTCACGGCATCTCGCTAAATTGGTCTTGGCCAGTTTATTGAATTACAAATCGCTCTGAAAGGATGTATAATAAATAAATGTGAAATATTCTGTTGACAAGAATAAATATGTTGAAAGGAGGAATGTGCAGACTTATCATATTTAACTTCCCATGGAGACAGAGTCCGGGCGACAACCTAAGAATGCTGATAACTCTTTTTTGGGTGGTATGATGTTAAAGCTCCTTACCTAATCATATCAGTGCCATGAGGGCTTGTTCAAGGTGCCTTTGAAAACTGGCTGCGACCAGTTACTGAAGAGTGTGAATTCATGTGTACGTGTGCGCCTCTTCCGTTCATAATGGCATCTTTAGCCAAAACTATGGGAAGACTTACGGAGAGGTCTGTGCGAGAAAGGCATAGCCACTATGGCGTGTGCCAAAAAGTTTCCTTATTGAGAGTGCATGAAATTCCAGGCTGCAATGGGTGAGTTATTGTGATTTAGCCAAAGTTATGGCTTGTCTCTTACTTTGATATTTTGTTTTTGACTTTGTCTTTACAATTGTCTGTGCTCACTAGTGTGCTCTCCTGTCTTTTAAACAGGCGGATCTAGTGGAGGGAATTTAATATTTTTGAGAGGAGATAATTGGTGTGACTAATTACTGATTAAGACTACATAAATACCGGGGGGTTATCTGAGTTAATTGATCTGTGAGTTACCATTCCATTAATTATCCTGTGAGACCCTGAGTTATCCAATTAGTTCTTTACTTTGAATAAACGTATATTTTTGTAGCTCCGACTCTGATTTGATGACCTGATGGAATGGAGAGAGAGAGAGAGAGAGAGAGAGAGAGAGAAGGCTATTGCCAGTGATCGCCTTGAGAGAGAGAGAGTGGAGGTTGAGAGAGAGAGAGAGAGAGAGAGAGAGAGAGAGAGAGATTGAGAGAGAGAGAGAGAGAGGGACAAAGTGTTGCCAGTTCGCCTTCCGCAATGGCTAAACGCTTACCAAATATGAAAATAGCGGGGCGACGCTCCCGTTGTTAATAAATATGTGGAACAGTTTTTTTGTGGATATCGTTACGTATTGGAGATCGTGAAGTTTCATGGCCCAGTCTATGTTAACGAGCAAAGCATCTCCTCAA
Organism: Macrobrachium nipponense; assembly: GCF_015104395.2. Taxonomy (NCBI): domain Eukaryota; kingdom Metazoa; phylum Arthropoda; class Malacostraca; order Decapoda; family Palaemonidae; genus Macrobrachium; species Macrobrachium nipponense. The sequence continues at coordinate 9,085,877 of NC_061105.1, read as the reverse complement.
AGGAAGTTCCTTAATTGAAGTCATCTCTTAGAGGCCTGTAATCCCTATTCAGATCTTTTCCTAGTAACCTCAAGGGGTTTTTAACTCTGAAAGTATCCACCTTTGCAAAGGCGTGTTTCAGTGCAAGCCCGATTGGGCATGACCGTAAAAGCATTAACAAAAGACTGTCATTATAAGAGCTAATGACCCAAAAGAAATATAAGTCCTGGACAAGGGTCCCCCCCCCTCCCAACACCAATGGGGGGTTTCAGTATCTGTGTGTAACACAAATAGAGTAAACGTTTAACAATCACAGAACCTTAGAAAAATGAAATTACATATAAATAAAAATTTTGACTGGAAAGGGAACTAGTTTGCTATACAGTGTTTTTTGTTTGTTTGTCTCTCTCTCTCTCTCTCTCTCTCTCTCTCTCTCTCTCTCTCTCTCTCTCTCTTTCATGTAGTTTAGGGATCGAGGGACATTTCCGTCTATGATGATTAAGCTTTACTGAATTGAAACACGTGTACCCTAGGATATATCAGCTACTTGTTAGGGAGAATTTATCAGTGAAACCTCTCATAAACACATCAGGTGTAACACAAATAGAGTAAACGTTTAACAATCACAGAACCTTAGAAAAATGAAATTACATATAAATAAAAATTTTGACTGGACAGGGGAACTAGTTTGCTATACAATAGTTTTTTGTTTGTTTGCGTCATCATATAAGCACTGTATTCAATAATTTTCGTGCAATTTTGTGCAAATAATTACTTCCCTTCATATTGAACTCCGGTAATTAAAATGGAGTTTGCAAGATTTGTGAGAATCAAAATTATCAGAGTTATTCGTAACGATCTACTATTATTTTACCAACCTTGATTGTTTAACCTAAGCACCTACAACCCTAAACACATACAAAGGAAAGAGTAGGCTAGCATAGATATTTTTACAAATATATTTTGAAATAATAGAAACTTATTGGGCAAAGATAATAATTATTAAAATAACAGTTGTAAGTGAAATGTGGTGCGCGATTCCTTTAGACTTTACTACAAGAAAGTAGGGGTGAAGAACTTATTATGCAATACTTATCAAAACAGCAGGTGTAAGTGAAATGTGTCGCGCGATTCCCGTAGACTTTACTACAAGAAAGTAGAGGGTAAATAATAACCGGAAATCTAAGTCAATATCTAACGTTGAATCTCTACAAAACCCACTATCCCGAGCAACACTAGAGACCCACTACCGAGCCAGTACTAAACCACACCAAGGAAATTGCTCCCCGGGACGAGCAGCACGAAACGCCAGATATAAACATGAGATTTCCGGGGTGATAAAGAGAGTTATGTCCCCTGCAAATAAGCTTTAACGTCCGCTCGTAAAGGTTCTCGTAAAGACAGTAAACGAGGGAATGATTGGACGAGAAACGCCCTAATGAAGTGGATTGGCCGAGTCAGCTCAGAGGAATACTATTAGGACTTTCTTCTCCTTAAAGAAGGAGTTTTCGGGGTATTATATAACTTTCTTTTCCTTAAAGATGGAGGAATACGTAGGACTTTCTTCTGAAAGAAAGGGGCTTGGATGAATACGTAGGACTTTTTTCTCAAAGAAGGAGGCTTGGAGGAATACGTAGAACTTTCTTCTCAAAGAAAGGGGCTTGGAGGAATACTTAGGGCTTTTTTCTCAAAGAAGGGGCGGCTTGGGGGGAGGGAACCACCCACTTTGTAGGACGTTTCTTCTCTTTTAAAAAACGAAGGGCTTGGGAGGGGGGAATTTTAACCGTAGGGGCTTTTCTCTTGCAAAAGGAAGGAGGCTTGGAGGAATACGTAGGTCTTTCATCTCCTTGTAGAGGCTTGGAGGAATACGTAGGACATTCTCCTCAAAGAAGGGGGCTTGGAGGAATACGTGGGACTTTCTTCTCAAAGAATGGGACTTAGAGGAATACGTAGGACTTTCTTCTCAAAGAATGGGGCTTGGAGGAATACGTAGGACTTTCTTCTCAAAGAAGGAGGCTTGGAGGAATATGTAGGACTTTCTTATCCTTAAGGAAGGGGGCTTGGAGGAACACTGTGGGACTTTCTTCTTTTTAAAAATGAAGGCTTGGAGGAATACGTAGGGCTTTCTCTTCAAAGAAGGAGGCTTGGAGGAATAATGTAGGACTTTCTATGATTTATTTCCTTCCTTACGAAGCCAGGATGCAGAGGATATTATCGTCTTCCTGACATCAATGACATAAATAACTTTAAGAACTACGAATAACAAATCATGCAACCGAGATAAGATTAAGAATATGAGGAATAAAAATGACAAGAACAACGATGCAGAAGCAGACGACAAATTTCGCAAGTTTGCGAAGATATCACAGAGAAGAACCGAG
>NC_061105.1:9043517-9073517 GCF_015104395.2 Macrobrachium nipponense | reverse complement strand
CACACACCCCCCCTCCAGGGAAAAAAGACAATTTCCCCCACCATGTTATAAAAAAAAACACAGACACACAGATTCTCTCTCACCCCACCTAGTAGCTTTCCCCATAACGGTTATCACAACAAAGCATATATTCGGCGAAAACGGATGTATACCCTATCAAACATTTCAAAGTGACATGACGAATTAATGACTCGAGGTCCGGACATTTATCAGGTTTCGAGGGTGTGTGGCGGGGCGGGGGAGTGGGACGGTTCATCCCGTTTTGACCACGGGATGCTGATGGATGTGGTAAAAAGTCCCCCCCCCCCCCCCCCCCCCCCCCCCCCACCCCCCCCAGCCTTTTTTTTTATTTAAATTTAAAAGGGCATGCCACGCTAGGGTATACCTATGTTGCAGCAGCATTCCTGCGGGGTGGCAATAGGATGCATAGGATTCGCAAATCTGTGGGAATATTTGTACAGTGGCGGGATACTGACATTATATATATATATATAATTATATATATATATATATTTATATATATATATATATAATTATACACATATCAATTTGCAGGCAATCATGATCTCTAAAATGGTTTGAAAAAAGGTGTTTCGCGTTGAGTTAAAGACACAGGAATTTTAGGATAGGATATTTATGATTTTTTTATTAGCATGAAAATGTAAAAAATAAATAATGCGCACGTTAAACAGTACAGAAACAATTATTTCTAAATAAAATATAGAGTATTCATTTTAATTTTCGATGGTGAAACAAGGCTCTACGTGACCCTAGATTTTAGCACGTTTTAATTTACATTAATAGTCAGGAATGTAACATTTACAGCTGACGCGTGAGGGAAAAACCGAGTAAGCTGGAGTTCGGATAACTCCTTGTTTATCTAGTTACCCCTACATTGTCCCTTCGCAACCCAATACATTCACATCATTCAGCCAGCGAGCTATTTCGGGCAGTGAAAGGAATTCGAAATTCGCAAAACGTGACTGCCAACATTTTCTCCCGAATCTGAAATAATCACAGTGGTATTAACCTCATTTCTACTGATGAAAAGTTGAAAGTGTATTTCATCAGAGCAGGGAAAATATAATTTGACCAAACAGGGGAAATAGAAGGTTTTTTAATTATTATCAGAGGACGCAGGGAAACGAGTTCTATAAATATGACTTGAATTGGGAGAGGTATTTTTTTTATCACTGGTTGTGAATCATGGGGGGACTGTCATTAACAAACTTCAATCCATGACCGAATTGTCTCTCGCTCGTTTTAATTTCTGAATGTTGATCATTTTCGATGGAAGAGAAAATGGACGATTTCAATAAAAATATTTATTTCTAAACTGGCATTTTGTTTATTTTTCCAACTAAAAAAAAACAAATAATGAAAACAAGTAAGATTAATTATCAGAGAAAGATTCCTTCACTGGAGTAAGATTGAATAGGTGAACCATATAATTTCCAAACAAAATATTTCTTCAAGCTATAAGTCTTTGCCTATCCTTGCTACCTATCAAAGAGAAAGACAAAGAAACAAGCAAACAACAAACGAACAAAGAGACCAAAAAACATAACCATTTTTCTGTGGATAAGCCACCGGGAAAAGGGGAGGTTATAGGTTAAATTTGGGTACTTTCCCTCACTCCACTAAACCTGACTCAATTATTCCTACTTTTTTATTGTATTGTGGTATTTTGAACACTTGAAAAAAAATTAGTGTCTCGTTTCGTGATACGTTTTGATTTAGTGGAACTAAACCACTATTTTCAATGTTCTAAATATACATGTATGTATGTATATATAAGTGAATGAGTCTGTATGTGTGTGTGTCACATTTAAATAAATTTTACCTCGTAAGCAGAAAGTTAAAAACGATTTACGACTTAAATAACTGATTTAAAAAATAAATTTCAACAATGTTTATATCTCCGTAAAACTTTGCATTCCTTACCAGTTTAATCACAAGCCTGTCGTATTATGTTTATCTCCTACAGAGACTTATGATTACTAGTTCCTATTAAATACTTCCCTTAAAACAACGACTCGCAAATCACGAGCGGGAATTTCGCGCTGGGGACGAAATCGAGTGGATATAATATTTTAACTGTAGTCGCGACAGAGAGGAATTTTAATGACGAACGAAACATAGGGAACTCGAAATTAATTCTGAAATCATTGCTGGTGATGATGATGATGATGAGTGCTCTCTCTCTCTCTCTCTCTCTCTCTCTCTCTCTCTCTGCAATACGGCAGAAATTCGTCGTTGCTTTTTGGCCGGACAAGTTTAGTCGAAAGGTTGATTGGGAGCCTGGCGAATTCGAGACTAAATTCTCCACTCATTCGGAAGCTGTAATTCTGGACGTTTGAATATGTCAGAGGGAAGGTTTTGCATATATATATATATATATATATATATATATATATATATATATATATATATATATATATATATATACATATAATATATATATATATATATATATATATATATATATATATATATATATATATATATAAAGGTTTTTGCCACGAAGGAAAAAATGAAAAAGCGAGATAGCAAAGTACTTTCGGTCCTGTCGACCCTTTACTGAGGCAAAAAGTTTGCCTCAGTAAAAGGTCCGAACAGGACCGAAAGTACTTGGCTATCTCGCTTTTTCATTTTTTCCTTCGTGGCAAAAAACCTTTATTTATACATAGCATCACGTTTTATATACTTCGGGATCAAGTTATTCATTATATATATATATATATATTATATATATATATATAATATATATATATAATAAATATATTATATATATATATATCAAACCACAATTGCCGTTTGATATCCTATTCACTTTCCCTCGAGAATGACTTACACCCAGGGAGAATTGTCTTTGATAAGTGATTCGTCACCAGTGTTATTCGAAATGTCTCCGTGTTTGGCAACACGCAACGTAACTCTGACCATTGACATCTGAGCTAAGCTTTCCAGAGAGAGAGAGAGAGAGAGAGAGAGAGAGAGAGAGAGAGAGAGAGAGAGACCTAGAGAGAGAAGATGAGAAGAGGAAATCTAATGGAAATTTTTGGAACGATAACAACTTAATGCTAAGGATACAAGAGACCGTACAAGACAGGGCATCGACATTCTACTGGTATACCAAACGGGTACCTTGCTCTAATCTCCACCTTAGATGCCTTTTATACTAGGCACATGGTACCCACCCACAGATAATACAAAGAAACGGGTTGACGCTGTTACGGCCTCTAAGAGAGGTCAGCTTCAGGTTCGATATGAAAAGAAAAAAAAAAAAAATTTGACACCAACAGTTGAAACTGGGGATACGAATATAGAAAGAAACACCAACACAACAAAGGTTTATTGACAAGCTTACTAACAAAGGTAAATGCAGAATGGTATCTCCTATTGACATAAAAAAATAGAATCTTACACTGCATGAACTGGGGAACAGTGAGATAATGGAAGTACTTGCTGAACAGTTTGGCAACTCGAAACGACGGCTTCACAAAAGAACTGTTCTTGCCGACGTCTTCTTGACTCCGTATTGCAGAAAATAATGTCTACTCCTGACACTTGAGGGGCAGGAACTTCCCAAAACCTCTAACAGAACGTCTCTTCTCTGAAGACTCCCCCAATGTCGAAATAACTCGGTCGTCCACTCCTGAAGGTGGCTTGACCAAAATCCAACCAACTTTCGAACAACTTTTCTTCTGATCCTTCGTCGGTTCCTTTTTCTCTTATCTCTCTCGGATGATCTCTGCTGCTGCTGCTGATCACTCACTGATAATCTGATCTGTGGCTCTTACTGAGGATATCTCTTTGTGATTAACTGATGATCTCTGTCTCTCTTACTTCGTCCGTCATATTTATACGGCATCCTAGGGGCGGGGCCTACAGCGAGCGTCACAGACTCCCGAGATTACCGGAACTTCTCCGAAGAATCTAGACGAGGTATTGCATCAGGTATCGCGGCGTTTCTCACGTCACGTCGGCGCCTGACGAGTTCCACAACACTCCTGCCGATTCTAGAACCATCATGAGAACAGGCACCTCCAACACAATGCGCTAATGCCTTCTTGCTGCCGAACTTCTCGAAAATGCGTTTTCCTTTCCTTTATCTTTCTTTTCTATGAAGCAATTACCATCACACGGCCCCCAAAAGAGAAAAAAATGAAATCAACTGATTTTGATTTTTTTTTAAAGAGAAACAAGAATTAAAGCGCAGGGAACAATTCTGCATAAAGCTTTAATCCAGTCAAACATGCACACTTCTCCACTCACACACTCACTCGTGCGATAACAGAAAACGGTTATTAGGCTAATCATTCTGAGAAATCTCTAGAGAGGCTATTGTTATGATTCATATTAATATTTTTAGATTTCAAGTAGCACTTTATAGATCATAACAATTTTCTTAGTGATATTTAAGTTAGTGCTATTTAACAGGTTCAGTTTTAAAGTTTATAATTTAAAAGGGAAAATTATTAAATCACTTTTTAACCACTTTTAATTAAAATAGATATTCTACACGTATGTATATAAATATTATAAAGAAATAATGAGAAATAAATTTATATCTTTGTCTTGAATAAGTCCACTGGTGTCACGAAACATAAAAATGAACAATTATATCTTACCGTATGCAAAACACTTTTCTATCTAAGTAATAATCCTATAACCGTTAATCACCAATCCAGGAAGCACACTGGATAAAGAAAACTTTATTGTCAAAGTAAACAATATTCGGTCATCCAAGGACCATGAAACAAACAAACAATACTTAAATTACAATTAGTCACTCCATCTAGTGACTGAAAATCAAACATATTTAAGGATACACCATTAGTCATACCTTCTAGTTACTAAAAAGAAAATTAAATACAAAATATTAAAGAAATATACAACGGGAACCATAACACTATCAGCTAATACATTATCCTTTCCCCTTATATGAACTATCTTCAGGTTATAGTCTTGTAATTCTAAACTCCAACGCATTAGACGTTCATTCTTGTTCCTAAACCTCTCCAAATAAACTAACGGATTATGATCAGTATACACAGTTAAAACAGAACCGCTACGTGCGTAAATCTCAGTGGTGCAAGGCTGTAACTAAACCAAACAATTCCTTTTCAATAGTGGAATAGTTCTGTTGCGCTTTATTCAGTTTCCTTGAATAATAGGCAACTGGGAGTTTCATTCCATTCACTTCTTGTAACAAAACCCCTCCTACGCCAATATCACTGGCATCGATCGCTAAATTAAATTCCTTACCAAAATCGGGTAATAATAGAACTGGCTCGTGAATCATTATAGCCTTTAACTTGTTGAAGGCTTCCACACACGCGACATCAAATACAAAACTGCGTCCTTTCTTAAACAGATTAGTTATGGGAGCACTTATTTCCGAGAAATTTGGTACGAATCTACGGAAATGCGAAACCATTCTGAGAAATCTCATGGCCCGTTTTTTAGTTGTTGGGATTGGGAAATTCACGATAGCTTCTATGTTCTGATTCTTTGGACAGATTTTACCAAGACCTACCTTATGTCCTAGATAAGTAATAGAGGCTCTCCCAAATTCGCATTTCTTTAGATTAAGAACGAGATTCGCTTTGGTAAGGGCCTCCAAGACTCTCGCCAAAATCCTTACATGATCCTCCCAAGTCTCTGAAAATATCACAAGATCATCTAAGTACACGACACAGTTGTTGATGCCATTTAAAACTTTATTCATTAACCTCTGGAAGGTACTGGAGGCGTTCTTCAAGCCAAAAGCCATAACTTTGGGCTCGAAACTACCAAATGGCGTTATAAAGGCGGAAATTTTCCGGGCTCGTTCACTTAAAGGTACTTGCCAATCACCTATAGCCAAATCAAGCTTCGAGATGACCTTGGAATTTCCGATTCTATCTAAGCAATCGTCAATCCTGGATAAGGGAAAATTACTTTGCTTCGTTACACTGTTTACCTTCCGGAAATCAATGCACAATCTATCTGATCCATCTTCCTTTTTCACCAGAACTACCGGGGAACTCCATTCACTCTCGCTAGGTACTATCAAATCATTACCTAGTATGTAACTAATGTCCTTCCTCACAGATTCTGCCTTTTCTGGGTTCAGACGATATGGACTTTGCCTAATGTAGGGCCGTCCAACCCCATGCCCGTGGGGCAAAAGTGGCCCGTTTGATTTTGAAAGTGGCCTGAGAGAGAAAAATAATTGAAATTATATTTCTCTTTTTTATATCATGAAAATTATATTTACCGCTTATCCTGAGTAAAAGAAATATTCTTTGCAAAATAATCAACTACAAAGAAAAGATTCGCTGACATCTGTTGTGTGTTACATCATATTTTCAAACGATGATTTATTTAAAATAACAAAAGCTCATCATATATAACGCTGTACTGGTAACTGGGCTTCGTTTTAACCTCGTTTTAACATTCTTATTCTGTAGTTATCCCTATTTCATTAGAAATAGAGTGCCAAGAGCATAGTTTCTTTCTCTTTTTTTTCGCATCGCAATTAGATATGTAGGTCTTCATACCAATGTGTCACTGAAGTGTCTGGGAATGTGAATGCTAATGCGAATGTAAAGAGTATTTCAGATAAAATAAAAAAAACGAAAACTACAATGCCACAATAGGGGGGAGGAGGAGGAGGGTTATTCTAGCCGTGCGGTAGATTTGTAGTGTAGATTCAAGTGTATTGCTAGACCCATACAAGGACTGATACCTTTTCTCCTCATGTATCATAAGGGTTTTTTTTTTTTTTTTTTTTTTTTTGGGGGGGGGGGGGGGGGGGCGCCTTCAGACGGCTTCCTTAATTCCTATCCCTTCAAAATCGTTTTGACTGTGCCTACGCCTTGACCTACGTATTCAGTGATCATTATATATATACAGCAATTTTTCATCACTTCTGCATTGTGATTTTAAGTAGGTTCTACCATTGATTTTTAAGATTTTATAATTGGCCAGCTTTTAGTTTTATTTTCGTTTTCTTAGCTGCGATCAGCAGCTCTTTCCCTGGTATCACTACGTTTCTGTCATATAACCTCGTAACGAATTGAAATAACTTCCTCAGGTTCACTAAATTTACCAAAATAGGAGATTGGGCATGCACTTTATTTTCATTTTACTTGATGGACAATTGTGAAGATATGATGAAGCAGTGAGTGAATCAGCAGAAAGCTGTATGTTGCTTATTACTGATGGCTATTACCAATTTTTTTTATTAATCCCTGTAACTACATCAGATAAATGTAAAAAAAAGTCTAAAGTTCCTTCATAGTGTTATTTTGAAAATTGTATTTTCCTTTGTGAAATGCATATCTGATATATCATCTCACAACATTTCGTACTATCGCAGACATTTTGAAACTACAATGCCATCGCCATTGTTGATGGCCTTATAAGTATTATAATTCTCCCTCTGTTGAAGGGGTGAACATATTGGAATGCTTATTTTTTCATGCTTAGGGCACTGAGATGAACATGCAAATATCCATATCTAGCTCGATTAATGAATTATCTGAATGGAAACAGAATATGGAGATTTAGTTTACTTTAATGTACTTAAGGCCCCATCCACATGGCCGAGCTTTGCTCGACGAACTTTGTTCAATGTGACGTCAGAAGCGGAGAAACCGCAGCAAAGTTCTGACTTTTCTCGCTGTTTCTCCGCTTCTGACGTCACATCAGACAAAGTTCGTCGACCAAAGCTCGACCGTGTGGACGGGGCCTAAGAGGTTTACTGCTTTGTTACCTGATATAAAGACCTTTCTTGAACTGAAAGGGTCGGAGAATCCAAACTGGATGACCCACAGTGGCTCACACGATTATATTTTCTCACAGATTTAACAAGCCACATGAACTCATTGAATCTCAAGTTGCAAGGTAAGGCAAAAATGATAGCAGATTTGTTCAGAGAAATACAAATATTTAGGTCAAAACTGGATATGTGGATTGAGCAAATACAAGAGAGGTATTTAAATCACTTTCCAACATTAAAGCGTCTTGAGCCTGATGAAGTTATTGATTTTGCTGAATTGCATGGTTATTTAGAAGTTAGAATTCAGTTTAACAATAGGTTTGCTGTCTTTGATCAGTATGAATTTTGCCTTAGATTTTTACATTCACCATGTGGTTATAGTCATAGAGATGTGTGTAAATTGTCAGCTGTATGCAAAATCAGTGTACCTTTGTTTCAAGAAGAACTAATTGAAATTAAAACTAATTATGCCCACCAAGATGTGAAATTCTATTTTTGGACACAAATATCCTGCTCACATGATTACCCACACGTTTCTAATTATGTGTCAGAACTATTGTCAATGTTTGGTTCAACTTGGCTCTGTGAGAGCACATTTTCATTCAAGAAGTTATTAAAGTCAACATTACGATCCTCAATTAGTGACGCAAATCTTGAGTCCGAATTAAGATGTGCTCTCACTGATTTTCACCCTGAATTTTTAAAAATAATAAAGTCAAGCTATTATCAGTATTCCCTCTAAGTTTACCTTTGTTTGAATTAAATAAACACTTGTTTGCCCTCTTCAAAATATATTTCTTTGAATTCCTCTGAAATAAGTCCTTGTCATTTTCAAATGATAATTTTAAGTAATACATACATACAATCATATCTATATATATATATATAATATATATATATATATATATATTATATATATACTATATAATATATATATATACGTACATACATACACACTGGTGGCCCGCATGACTTCTTGTTTTTTCAAGAGTGGCCTTCAGACTAAACAACTTGGACGGCCCTGGCCGGCCCCTTATGGGTTTCGTGTCCTGCAACTCAGTATCCATGTTCTAAAACATTGGTTGGCAGTTTTTTTTTTTTTAGGCCTAGTTTGCCACTAATAGTTTAAGGATAATTCACTAAAACATTACGTATTCCTCACCTTTTTCCTCTTTCTAAACCCTGATTAAAAACTTCCGAAATTCTTAAGCACCACCTCGGAGTTCTTCTCAAAACAACCTATCTCTGGGACAACCGTTACTACAGGCATGGGGCGTTCGTTATATTTCTTGAGCAAATTTACATGCAGCCACTTTGCTCAACGTTTACCCATAATCTATTAAAATAATTCAGATTCTTCCCCCTCTTAAAAACTCTAAAACCTGCAAAAGGCACCGATTCCGAACTTATATGATAAAATTGGGGTTCCTTCTTTCTGGACTAATACTAAAACTTTTATCTCCACTACAAGATATGTCTCTCTTTCGCTCTAAGATCATGTTTTCGTTTAGTTTCCCCTTGACTCTCCCTCTGTTCGTCCTTCGCTAGTGCCAAGCATCCCTTAAAACTGTTTTTATAATGCTCTAGATTAGTGATGTAGTCCTCACTACCTTCTTTATTCATTAAGTTACATCTTAAAATTTCCAAAGGACCTTTAGTGGTGTGACCGAAAACAAGCTCAAAAGGACTAAATCCTGTAGTGTCGTCTCGGTGCTCACCTTAAAGCTAAACAGAACGAATGGTAACTTTTCTTCCCTTCCCAGTCGTGTTCGAAGTTCTACACAATTTCCATAAGCCAACTCTTTAATTCGTTTGATGGAATCTCTCCATAATACCTTGTGATTCGGAATGATAAGGTGTGGAAGTTACGAGTTTGATGCGTAACTCTTTCATTCTATCCTTGAAATATTTGGATACAAAATTACTACCATTATCACTCTGTATAGTGCGAGGCAGACCAAACTTAGAAAAATAATTTAATAATAGTTTAACTACGGTCCTCGCGTTGCTGCTTCTTATGGGTACCGCCTCGGGATAGTGAGTTAGTCTATCAATGATTGTCAAACAGATATATATTCCCATCCCTTACTTCAAGGCAAAGGTCCAAACCATATCGATAACTACATTCCAAAAGGTTCGCCTACCGAAGGAAATATTACACCAACGGAGCTCTGGGGGGGGGATTACTTATGGATTCGGTTTTTTTTTTTCCCGGCAATTTGGCACAATTCATGACAGCTTTAAAACATAACTTTCTTTACATCATTTTTTTTTTTTTTTTTTCCTTTAGGCCTTTTCAAAAGTCAAAAGTAACGCCTACTAATACACTTGAAAGTTTTATTTACTCCCAAATTGTCCTTGCTCATCGTGTCCTAACTTCAAAACTAGCTCACGAAGCTTCCGAGGAACCACTAATTGTTCTGTGATTTTCCCCTTTTTCCCCTTACTACCTGACTTCGGTCGAACATACGACCATAAAAACTCGTCCTTTAAACAAAGGTATCCTTACACACATCATCAAGATCATCATCCAGCTCAACATTAAAAAACAAAAAAATTCGGGTTAGTGCATCTCACATCCTCCTCTCTGCAACTTGACTAGCTCATCCTTATCCAAAACGTTAGAGCCTAATTCATCACCGTAACTAGGACTAGATACCGGTACATTTACTACATTACTCTCGACAGCTATGCCTTCCCCTTGGCTATCACTGTCAACGATAGAGTTAGGTTTCTCAGCCACACTCATGCCAAGATCCACCTCGCTACCTCTATCACACTCGTTCGAATCCACGAACTTACTCACGTTCGAATCCACGAACTCACTCTCGTTCGAATCCACGAACTCACTCTCGTTCGAATCCACGAACAAATTATGATTGTAGTCTATATCTGTATCTAAACCCGACCTAGTTACTACCATTCCAGGCACTGGAATAATCCTCACAACAGGATTCACATTCTTGGATAAAGCGAAGTCATTACCGACGATAATGTCAACGCCTTCGGGCAAACTTTCAACTACTGCAAGTTTCACTTCTGACACTACCTGACTTTCTAAATTCAACTTCAACAAAGGACAAAGAACACAAGTGTTAGGAAATCCACCTAACATGACTTTCTCTTCCATATTGATTTCTGCCCTGTTCGGCACACTCTCTCTCCTAATCAGTGAGACAGCAGCTCCTGTGTCTCGAAGCAAGACTACTCTCGAACACACTCCTCCAAGAGAGGAAACTACGCCTTCTGACAGAAATTCACCAAAAATTTTCCAAGTTTCTCTCATCACATCATTCCTACTTGACGAAAGGTTAACTAGCGATACTGGTTTCTTACTGTCCTTCCTTTCTACTGCACAATTTCTCGCTAAATGCCCTTTCCCATTACATCGGAAACAAGTTAATTCTGAGCCACTAGATGCCATTTTACTCTTACAAACCTTAGACGTATGACCAGGTTTTCCGCATGTATAACAGGAATAGTCACTTTTACTCGCATTGCTATTACTAAGACTGAAACCTTTACTGCTTTGTACTCTACGAGACGAAGGATCATTTCGTTTCTTACTAATACTCAAATTATGAGTTAGACTATATTCGTCTGCTAACCTGGTTGCGCTTGCAAAAGATACTTCTCACCTATGTTCTATATAAAGTTTAATCTCAGGGGATACGTTATCTTTGAAGTTTTCTAACAACACTAAGTTCTTCAAACTATCAAAATCATCAACTTTAGCAGAAGTTAATCAATCAGAAAACAGCCTATCTAACTTCTTACCATATTCTACATATGTAATATTTTCATCCTCTCTCAAATTTCTAAATTTCTTACGGTACGCCTCCGGTACTAACCTGTACGTGCTAAGAACAGTTTCTTTCACGATATCGTAATTATCACAATCCTCCTTAGGCATGCAACTATACACAGTAAGTGCCCTACCACTCAAAACTGACTGCTAATATAAAGTCCACGTTTCTTTAGGAGAACCTACTCGTTCCATTAACTTCTCAAAACACATGAAATATGTCGTAACATCCTCCTCATCAAACTTTGGTACTAATTTTAGCACTGCATATCAGCTTCGTTTTCGTTCTCGCCTGACCGACTGTTACGAGTACTTTCCCTTAACCGAGCAATTTCCAACTCATGCATACGTTCTTTCTCTCTCTCTTCCTGCTGCATTACCAACATTTCTCTCTCTAGCTGCATTTTCATTACTTCTCTCTCTTGCTGCATTTTCATTGCTTCTCTCTCTTTCTCTTGCTGCATTTTCATTGTTTCTCTCGCTTGCTGCACTTCCCTCTCAGCTGCTCTTTCCTCTCTCTCAGCCGCTATTTCATCTCTCTCATACTTCTCTCTTTCTTTCTTTTCAACATACTCACGGAGATCACCCCCCTCTAGACCTAGGAGCTTACCTGACTCAATAAACTCTTTCACCATCTCACTCATTCTGGCTCTTTCTATATTCTCCGTTTCAAAGTGATAGTGCTATTCTAAGTAAGGTCGCCAAAAAAAAAAAAAAAAAAAAATGACACCAACAGTTGAAACTGGGGATACAAATATAGAAAGAAACACTAACACAACAAAGGTTTATTGACAAGCTTACTAACAAAGGTAAATGCAGAATGGTATCTCCTATTGACATAAAAAAATAGAATCTTACACTGCATGAACTGGGGGAACAGTGAGGTAATGGAAGTTACTTACCGGCCAGTTTGGCAACTCGAAACGATGGCTTCACAAAAGGAGAACTGTGCTTGCCAACGTCTTCTTGACTCCGTATTGCAGAAAATAATGTCTACTCTTGACACTTGAGGGGCAGGAACTTCCCAAAACCTCTAACAGAACGTCTCTTCTCTGAAGACTCCCCCAACGTCGAAATAACTCGGGTCGTCCACTCCTGAAGGTGGCTTGACCAAAATCAACCAACTCTCGAGCAACTTTTCTTCTGATCCTTCGTCGGTTCCTTTTTCTCTTATCTCTCTCGGATGATCTCTGCTGCTGCTGATCTCTCACTGATAATCTGATCTGTGGCTCTTACTGAGGATATCTCTTTGTGACTAACTGATGATCTCTGTCTCTCTTACTTCGTCCGTCGTATTTATACAGCATCCTTGGGGCGAGCGTCACAGACTCCCGAGATTACTAGAACTTCTCCGAAGAATCTAGACAAGGTATTGCATCAGAAATCGCAGCGTTTCTCACGTCACGTCGGCGCCTGACGAGTTCCACAACACTCCTGCCGATTCTAGAACCATCATGAGAACAGGCACCTCCAACACAATGCACTAATGCCTCCTTGCTGCCGAACTTCTCGAAAATGCGTTTTTCTTTCCTTTATCTTTCTTTGCTATGAAGCAATTACCATCACAGACGCACATGAGCGAGTAAAATTATAAACAGGACCAGTGCCAATATCATAAAAATAACTAAAAAATTCAGGACTTACCCTTCCAAAAATACTGAACATGGTCATTTGTAATTTTCAGAAATTCCATAAATATTTGATGCAACGAATGATAAATAATATAGATGAATTTTAACATGTTTAGTTATGAAGCTACAAGCATTTTTAAATTTTACCGTGACTTTATGGAGAGCCTCTTTATAAAACTATGCTATTTTTTTCATATGAGGGAAAAGTTTACTTGCCAAGGAATAACCTCTGCTGAGCTTGGACATAAGATATCACAAGTCAAAATTTTACCGCAATTCTTGACAATTTTCACTTGCAAGTGGGAGATACAACTTGAATAATAATAATAGTGATAATATATATATATATATATATATATATATATATATATATATATATATATCTATATATATATATATATATATATATATGACAGTGGATTTGTTTCTCCAATAATAATAATAATAATAATAATAATAATAATAATAATAATAATATGCTGGAAGTAAACCCATCTTTTAAACATGATTTATTAAAAGTGTCACTGCCTCAGCTGTGTTAATTTTATAAAGGTTCTCTCTATTTTTTCTAATTATTGTTTTCTCATTGTTTGCTTAAACTGGTGAGCAACGCACCGAAGGTTGACAGATCTCAATTATGTAATAGTCAAAGTCAATTGGATTTTATTGGTAAAAAATTCCAGTGGTGGTAGTCAAATATTCTTGGTATATCCCGTAGTGTTTATTGCTGGTAGAATTAAAGATTAAATTCTATTCCTTTCTATTCTTTTTGTGGGGGCCACAACGTTTCGTCTGAAACTTCAAAACATCCTCATAGGTGGAGGTGGGTGATGGGCTGAAGTGAAAGGATAATATGGAGAGCACCGGACCCTCACCGTCTGCGCCTTCTGGAAGCGTTATTCATCCAGGAGCCAAAGCCCTCCATGAATACGGCCCAGGAGCCCTTTTTGCTCACGACCTCCATGCGAAGGAACACACCAGAACGGCAAACTTCACCGTATTGCCGCACGAAAACGCCCAATTCAAAAGGAAAATAACACCGAAGACGACTTAATACCATGAATAATACCAGCAGTGACATCACGCGACCATTGAGCAATCAAAATGAAGCCCGGCATGATGCTATGCAGATGAGAAGAACGGCGCACCTGTTGAGCATGCGCTCGGAAGCTGGCTTCAGCCCACAGCCAGGCAGCCAATCATAAAGCAGCTCCCCATTCATTAGCCAATGAAAAGGCAGCGGCACGAAGCCCGCCAGCTGCACCACCACAATAAAAGCAGACGGACTCACCCTCTCACTTCAGGTTACGTATTTTCGTGCACAGGCGCGTTACGTAACTCTCGTCATTTTAAAACCTAAAATTTTGACAAGTATGGCCTCTAAGAGACCCCTTTCGCCCGGTAATCCCAGGGAGGGACCGCCCTTGGAGGACGAGCAAGGCTTCTCTACAGTAAGGAAGAAGAAGAAGAAGAAACAGAAGAAGATTTTGCCACCAACTTCGACCAACAATAACCTGATCCCTACGAATTCAGCACCGAATACGGCGAGTTATGTGGAATTTCCAACACTTCCGAAGTTAAAGCTGTCACAATCGAGGGCCAGACTTCGTATGCTGCAGTCAGGGCCCTTGAGAAAAAATATCCAGAAGCCAACCTCATAGCCAGACCGAATTTATGGGGAGAATTTATAATTACTCCCAAGGACCAAAAAGCTGCTGAACTACTGAAGAAAGACAACCTGTGCCACCTACTTGATCCTGCTTCAAAAATAAGCAAGGGGATGATCTGCAAAGTCCCCAAATACATTACTATCGAAAGAGTCCTCGAGGTTCCCAACATCATGGAAGCCAAGAGATGTACTACAAAAGATGGACAGGAAACTCTAAAGATAGAAGCGACCTTCAAGGGCCAAATTCCAGCCAGGGTCAGCTTGGGATCTCGGCACTTACGAGACTGAAGCCTTCGTACCAGAGCCTCTGAGATGCTTCAAGTGTCAGAGGTATGGACACCACAAAAACGAATGTAAATCAGAACACATCTGTGGAGTGTGCAGTGCAAAACACGATACAGACAGAAGTGTGCTTGAAAAAGTACAAGGAAAAGGGCCACACAGTTGCCCCGATGCCCTAACTGCAGCCAGCAACATCATGCTTGGTTTAAGGGATGCCCAGTTAGACTGCAGAGGATTTGGAAGGCGAAGGGCATCCCTCCTCCACCTGCAAGACCTCGGCAACCATCACCGACCAGGAAACCTCCCCCACCTTCCCAGCAACCCCAGGTTCGATCCTAGAACGAACCTACCTCCTGTACCACAAACCACCCAACCTTCCTCCCAACCTCCTCAATCCCGGCACTACAATACCCCCCACCCCCTCATCCTCTCCGTATCGCAAACTCCCGCCCCTCTACCCTCCTCCCCCTACTCCCCCAACCCCTCAGGTTACCCCTTAACCTCTGCATCGCCGAAGACGTCGATTCCTGCTCGTGCCGAAGCAGGAACCCAGACAGAAGACGCAGTTGAAGAAGAAATGCAGACCGAGACACCGACTGTAGCTCCTGTTTTGTATAAAGAAGCAGGAACACAAACAGAGGAGTTTGTAGCTAAGCAAAACAGCGAAACTCAGACCTGCAAACAAGAAAATAGAACGGCAAACGTCGGAAACGAAATACTTCCTCGTAGGGGAGAATATCAAATCAGGAAGTTCCTGCTGACCTACGAGGAGTTTGAGGCATTTTTAAATAGAGCCATCTTCAATAACGACAGTGGCATGTGGTCATCAGCTGTTCTCTGAGCTCGTCCACGCTCTGTTGGACCTAGAGATCAGTCTCCCAGATGACCTCCTGTTAGATTTTAGATACAGATCTCAAACATAAAGATCGCCGAGCTACATGAAAAGTGCTGTTTTATAGCATTAACTGCTTTTTCTTTTACTAAACAATCCTCCTTTCCCCTCCGTTTTTCGGCCGCCTCACGTCTAACGACCGAATATTTCAACTGTCACTCTAACTACCGCTTAAGCTGTCGCTTATTTTTGTTATCCTGTTTCTAAAACTGATAATATTTCGTTTTTCCTTCGTCGTTCCCTATGCTAAACGATCGGACGCTCTCTGCTTTTTTTTTTTTTTTATCTGTAAAGTTGAAATATGGTACTTGAACTCCATAGAGTTGCGCTTTTTTTCCGTTTTTCTACGACTATAAATTTTTTTTTTCGATTTCATTACTGGCTATCTACTGACTCACAGACTCGCTACTATCGATCTTTATCTTCTACTAAATGGGTACCTTAGGTTTAAAGGGGTTTGTAACCTTGCCTATTCACTTTTACCTTTGTCACTTTGTGAATCATACCTTTAATTCCATTTAAAACCATTCCACCTGCACATTCCATAGAAATCATAAATAAAAAGATCGCCTCATATCCTTAAAATCACCAATGCATCTAAAAATAATTCAAATGACCTACGGGCTGCTACATTAGCTAAAGCCCGTGCTGGCATAAAGCCAGCTTAATACTCCAACAACAACAACCCTCTCACTTCAGTCCATCACACATCTCCGCCTAAGAGGATGTTTGAAGTTTTCAGACGAAATGTCGTGGCCCCATAAAAAGAATAAAATTTAATTTTAATTCTACCTGCAATAAAACTCTACGGGCTATACACAGAAAACTTTGACTACCAACACTGGAATTTTTTACTAATAAAATCCAATCGACTTTGACTATTACATAATTGAGATATGTCAACCTTCGGTGCGTTGCTCACCAGTTTAAGCAACAATGAAAAAACATAATTAGGAAAACAGAGAAGGACCTTTATGAAATTAACGCAGCTGAGGCAGCAATCACTTTTAATAATAATAATAATAATAATAATAATAATAATAATAATAACATAATAATAATAATAATAATAATAATAATAATTAATAATAATAATAATAAAAATAATAATAATAATAATAATAATTCGCCATACAGACCTCTTCTCGGGCCAATACAGAAAATATGCTGCGAAATGCTGAACGTAAAAGGAAATTCAAGAAATTCGTCAATTTTTTTAATCAATTCGCTTCGCTAGTCGCCGGGGGGCCCTGCCCCCGCCCCCCCAGAGCGGATGACTGACAAGGCCTGACATGATTTGGGAAAGAGAAATGCGCTCAGCGTTTAAAAAAAAAAAGGACTCCTCCTGCAGGAGGAGGATTCAAGAGATCCTATTATTATTCTCCATAATAAGGATTATCATCGGGTTTGAGGTCCGGTGGCCTGTTTAAAATAGTTCGCCCCCCCAAAAAAAAAAAAAAAAATTAAAAAAAACGGGGGGGGGGGGCGGTTTCTAGCTCGATTCTTTCAGCGAAAATGGAATGTCGAATTAAGGCCAAAGGCCAAGTGCATGACGTGAGGTCATTCAGCGCTGAAATGGAAACTGGCATTAAGACGAAGGCGTAAAAGGAGAAGGTTAAGGAAAAGTAAGATGGAAGGAGGAGAATATGAAACGAAGGTACAGTAAAAGGAATGAAAGGGGGGTTCAGATATGGGCTGAACAAAAGCTGCAAAGAACTTTAACAAAAGAATAACTTGCATTTTCTTCATAGTTTGTAAAATGAAAAAAAAAAATATTAAAGAGGAATAATATTAACATCAAATTCATTTGCATTTCCGCCATATTTTTGAAAAACAAAATTACAGAGAAATTCTACGAACATAAAACAACTTCATTTTCGCCATAATTTTGTAAAAAAAATGAAAAAAAGTCTATTATGCAGAGAAATACTAGCAATCATTCCGAAAGGTCTTTGATCACCATGCAATCGCAATTGCCTCCGTTTTTCCCGCAACATTGTCGGCTAATTGGGAAGAAGAACAGCGATCGTAGTATCTCCGGATTATCAAAATTTTCGCCTTTCAGCTCTTGCTGCAAATTGGACATTTTTAAGAATAAGTTTTTTTGTTTCTTTGTTTTTTTTTTTTTTGTACTCGGCAGACAGAGTTGAGTATATATTCATACGCATATGGCTTAATTAAGAGTATATAGCTTGTTTCGTTTGTAATACCTTGCTGTTTGTGAGATTTTTTCTTGCTTGATTTTGTTATGGGAATGATTATAACTTTTATCAACTTGCACAGAAAGCTTTCACTTGATGAAAGGCGCCTATGTTATTGAAGTGAAAAATTATATATATATATATATATATATATATATATATATATATAAATATATATATTTATATATATTATGCATCAAAATTCTACGGTAAAATTGATCAAGTACAATAAGGATTAGCCTCTATCCTCAGCAGAGAGAGAGAGAGAGAGAGAGAGAGAAGAGAGAGATAGAGAGAGAGAGAGAGAGAAAGAGCCTTTGATGCCTCTACTTTCAAATTAGATAAACCTGATTCCTCCGGGAATCGAAATCATTCAGTTCCAAGAAGATTAAGGAGAAAGCTTTTAAACTTTTTGTGTTGAGTTCCTCTGTAACTTACTTTACTAGTTTTTTCTTATTGTTAGACTTCCCATTGAGCTTTGGGGATAAACTGCTTGTGTGGTATTTGGGTGGTCTGCTTGTGTGTCCATATGTTTGTGTGTATGTAATGTAATACAAACTTTAGCTCAAGTACCATGCTTTGGGACCTATGAGGTCATTCAGCGCTGCATTTGAAACTGCCAGTCAAGAAAGTTTGAAAGGTGTAACAGGAGGAAAAAACGCCCAGTTGCACTAAGAGACAACTGTTTGGAGAGGGTGGAAAGCAAGGATGGAAAAAAGAGACTATGAAAAGAGGTGCAGTAAAAGGAATAGTGTGTATGCAATAACCAAATAACCAAAAAATCTGTCATTCCATATTCTTGAATTTCCTGAGTATGTATATACCACGAACTTTTGAAGACATACAGGCTTCATCATCAGGTACCGATGTGTGTGTATGTGTGTTTATTTGTGGGGGGACGGGGGTGGGTGGGTGTTTGGCAATGAGGTGTTTGATAATATCTGTAAAACAGGACGTGGTGAAAAATATGATTTAAAAACAGGTCACAGATCTGAAAAATTAGCTATGCCTGGTCTTAATGATTACTTTGTCAGTAAGAATGACCTTTAAATCATTGTGAAATATTAAATAAAAATATTACTATTATCATTATTTTCATTATTTAAATAATGGCCAACTAATAAAGCAATCGCACGAATAAGCACACTGGTCAAATGTCTACAGTGCACGCAGCAAAAATAACACTGCAATAAATAAATAAAGAAACAGGTAGCTAAACATATGAATACACAAATAGCAATTCTAGCAGAAGTTTGTTCCCCAGGAACATATTCGTGGAAAATTGCAATCATGAATATTTTTACTCCCACCAAATCACCCTAACGAAGCGATGAAGAGCACAAAAAATATTGACTACTTGGTACCAGTATCGACGGCGAGATGCCAGAGGCGTCTAGCGAATGTATTTCGATGACTCCACATTTACAATCGCTAAGTTGAAATAGAACAGCAATATATATGTGGATTAGCAATTAAGATAAAAAAAAAGCAGTATACTGAAAGGGAGAGAACATTAGCGATATTGGTCCTTGAAATGACCTTAACGATAAAAATATATAAGAATAAATATTGTGCACTGTGTACCATCTATAAAGATGCCAAAGGCTAGCAGTACAGTAAATGAATTTGCATTATACGGCCTGAATAATTACTGCCTACTGTGTGAATGAAAGTAGGGAGTTATCACTTAGACGCGAGAAAATCATCAAGAATTGGTCCGTCATAAAATCACCAAAAAAACGAACACTAAAAAAAGGTAAAAATAATTGAGTACTTGGCACGAATAACACCGGCATCAGTTGCCAAAAGCCGCCAGAATGTTTCCACGGAGAATTGCCTGTAATGCAAAGAATGCGTAAAGTGATCATTTAAAACTGAAAGAAAAACACGAATACATAACAGTACATTACAGGAAGTGTTTCAAGGGAGGATAGTAGTACAGGAATGGGCTCCCAAAATTTATCACAGAGCCAAATTCTCGCTGCCGAGGAATTATGCAAAAAGGTAAATGGACTGTTTTAATCTTTCACATCTGAATATTTCATCTGCTTCGTTGTGAATCTCTCACTTACCTGAACTTATTATTATTATTATTATTATTATTATTATTATTATTATTATTATTATTATTATTATTATTATTATTATTATTAAGAGTGAACACTCATGCATGTATAAGTGGTATAAATAAGGGACTATATTATTACTATCAGTATTATTAGGTATATTGTGGGTGGGTTATTTTTATTATTATATTATTATTTTATTATTATTATTTTATTAATTATTATTGTATTATTATTATTATTATTATTATTATTATTATTATTATATAAGAACAAATACTCATGAACGTGGAACAGATATATAAAGCTTGTCTTTATTTATATATTCATTCATTTATTGTATTTATTTATTTATTTATTTTATTTATTTGATTATTATTATTATTATTTATATTATTATTATTATTATTATTATTATTATTATTATTATTATTATTATTATTATTATTATTATTATTATTATTGTGAAGAATTAGCACTCATGCATGTGGAAGAAGTATATGTGTCATTAATATCATAATTATATTACGAACACTCGTGAACGTGGAATAAATATATGAGGCCTGTTCTTATTTATTTATTTATTTATTTATTGATTGATTATTATTATTATTATTATTATTATTATTATTCGTTGCACACGAATCGAATCCCCATTTGACAAAGCAGAGAAGAGAAACTCACGAAGTAACCAACACACAATCAACGACAGACCAATACAGAAGAAACATAGATAAATGAATAAAACGATAAACAAAGATATACAAAGACAGCTCAAGAAAGATGAAAATATAAAACAAATGGCAACACAAATCAGGAGGTTGCGAGAAAGGGAACACGTTCTTGCCATCAGCTCGAAGTGAATCTATTTTTTTTATTTTCTCTCGTCTGATTAGCAGCCGACCATAAATGCTGGCAGGTCTGTTTCATTCGCGTTGATGGTCTTAATCCCTCTGCACTTAAAGGTAATGTAATGCTTCGTGGCTTTTATGCTCGTGGTGGCTCTGTTGGTGTGTATGCCAAATCTGTTTGTTTATCTGCTCCTCTGAATTCCGTTGTTGGCGTCTGCGAGGTTCGTTTTTTTCTGTCCTGGTTTTTTTTGTGTGTAAAGTCTGTTGTCTCTGTTGCATCTTTTTGTTAAATGGAATTAAATGAAATTAATGAATTCAATGGAATTAATGAATTTAATTCTATTGATTCTCTGGTTTAGTTGTCATCAGGTTTATCTTTTATTTATCCATGCAGACTTTTTGTTCTTATTGTTGCAAGATATTTCCTATCTTTGAATAATATTTTCGTAATATATCCTATTTTCTTTCATTTACAACATTTCCCGGGTGTATGGGGGAGGGGGGGGGGGGGTGAGGGGAGGTTTTGCAAGCTGTTCATTACTCCAAGAACTCGTCATGAAGAGAGGCGAGAGGAAAATGGTGCTACATCGAGTCTCCAATCTCGGTTTTAGATGGAGAGGCTGATGAAGAGAGCCATTTCACTTGACAGGGTTTGGATTAGTCAAGTCAGTCAGCGGTTAATCATTCGCTAGGGTAATCCGTTCGGGATTAACGCGGGTTAAGGATACCAAGAATAATAATAATAATAATAATAATAATAATAATAATAATAATAATAATAATAATAATAATAATATAATAATAATAATAAATAATAATAATAATCAGGTTGTATATACTTATTCATTCTTAATAATAATAATAATAATAATAATAATAATAATAATAATAATAATAATAATAATAATAATAATAATAATAATAATAATAATAATAATACTAGTGTACTTGGGAAGCAGACCCTCTTTCAAGCACACTTTATTAAAAGTAATGGCTACTTCGGCAGAGTTACACTTGTAGAGATTCTACTCTACTTTTCGAATAGCTGCTTTTTTCCGTGCTACTTAAACGGGCTAGTAGAGCGCCTATAATAATAATAATGAGAAGCCTTATGTACTTATTCCAAGTGCATGAGTGTTCATTCTTAATAATAATAATAATAATAATAATAATAATAATAATAATAATAATAATAATAATAATAATAATAATAATAATAATAATAATAATAATAAGTTCAGTCTCGGCCATGGTTCGTCGCCAGCCAATATTCACGCCCAATAGTTTGGCGAAATGAAAGGTTTCGCCATTATCAACCCCTGTCAACCTATCCGGGCTTTGAGCTGGAATTTGTTGGTAACAACAAAAGATTTGTTTAAGAAAATGAATAAAAAAATAAATAAAATGTCTAAGTCCCGTAATCCTGTAAATCAAGCACATCCCCTATCAAAGGACACAACAACTATTCATTCCAGTGGCAGAATTTGATTGTGTGTCGAACTGGACACAACACAGTGGAAAGAATCCTATATGCATCAGGATCCTATAAAGGATCGAGTGTGCTTTGTCCTACGGTAATAGTGTTTACACGAGTCCTCTCACTTTGTAGGATATCAAGTCGTGAAAACCGAAAACAGATCAGGAAGTGGAAGCTTCGTTTTATTTCAAACTGTTGACTTTTGGGCGATAAAAGATACCAGATTTTTCAATTCGAGAAGAAACCCTGAAACAGGGATATTATTTTCACACAAACAAACAAACACACACATTACATATATATATATATATATATATATATATATATATATATATATATATATATACATATATATATATATTATATATATATATATATATATCTATATATATATATATACATATATATATATATATATATATATATATATAATATATAGATATATGTAATATAATATATATAGATATATATATATATATATATATATATATATATATATATATTATATATATATATATATATATATATATATATATATGTGTGTGTGTGTGTGTGTGTGTGTGTATAACTGAATCACGAAATTTAGGAACGTGATAAATCCATATTAAAGACATATGCCACGTGACATATGCTCTATATATATATATATATATATATATATATATATATATATATATATATATATATATATATATATATATATATAGGTATGGTTTGTTTGTTTGTTTGTATGGTGTTTTTACGTGGCATGGAACCAGTGGTTATTCAGCAACGGGACCAACGGCTTTACGTGACTTCCGAACCACGTCGAGAGTGAACTTCTATAACCAGAAATGTACATCTCTCACACCTCAATGGAATGCCCAAGAATCGAACTTGCGGCCACCGAGGTGGCAGGTCAAGTCCATA
The DNA here is from genome assembly GCF_015104395.2 of Macrobrachium nipponense. Taxonomy (NCBI): domain Eukaryota; kingdom Metazoa; phylum Arthropoda; class Malacostraca; order Decapoda; family Palaemonidae; genus Macrobrachium; species Macrobrachium nipponense. The sequence continues at coordinate 9,049,963 of NC_061105.1, read as the reverse complement.
CCGACCACGCCACTGAGGCCCTATATATTGGTAGGTGGACGAAGTGGCTATGTTTCAGATACTCCACCAGCCAAGATTCGTCTATATTTCAGCAATTTAGAGTTTGGATGTTTCTGTAACCAATGTCCGTCGATATTTACTGGAGCCACTCCTCACTGGTAGACAAGACTATTATTATTATCATTATTATTCATGTTTTTCTTTTTGGTCTATCACAGTCCTCCAGCTCGACTGGATGGTATTTATAGTGTGGGGTTCCGGGTTGCATCCTGCCTCCTTAGGATCCATCACTTTTCTTACTATGTGCGCCGTTTCTAGGATCACACACTTCTGCATGAGTCCTGCAGCTACTTCAGCCTCTAGTTTTTCCAGATTCCTTTTCAGGGATATTGGGATCGTGCCTAGTGTTCCTATGATTATGGGTACAATTTCCACTGGCATATTCCATATCCTTCTTATTTCTATTTTCAGGTTTTGATACTTATCCATTTTTTCCTTCTCTTTCTCTTCAACTCTGGTGTCCCATGGTATTGCGACATCAATGAGTGATACGTTCTTCTTGATTTTGTCAATCAACGTCACGTCTGGTCTATTTGCACGTTTTCTTATTATTATTATTATTATTATTATTATTATTATTATTATTATTATTATTATTATTATATTATTATTATTATTATTAGTTATTATTATTGGATATAATGGCAGAATTTACAAAACTTATTTTATACAGATTTCTCTCAATTCCTCTAATGACTTGAGAGATTCTGTATAAAATAAAAATTCTGTAAATCCTGCCATTATATTAAAAAAAAAAACATGGTTCGAAAGAAGGTCGTTTCCAGCTATTATTATATTATTATTATTATTATTATTATTATTATTATTATTATTATTATTATTATTATTATTATTATTATTATTATTATTATTATTATTTTATTTATAGGACAAATCCATATTCATATGGGAAGAAGTTGCAAGGCCCACTCACTTGAAATTTAAGCTCGCAAAGACTTTGATCTTCATTTGGAAGACGTTACAGAAGATGAAGGAAGGAAACAACACAGAGAAGAGAAAAGAGAAAAAGAGGTAAATAAGTAAATAAATAAATAAATAAATAAATAAATAAATAAATAATTAAATAAATAAAAAATAAATAAATAAATAAGTAGATAAATAAATAAGTACTAAATAAAGTAAATAAATAAATAAGGAAAAAATAAATAAATAGATAAATAAAAACAAAGATTCAGTGAAGTATACAAGGTATATTGTCGCAGTATGTTATACCTTTCACCTTCGTCTAAACCTTTGAAGTTCCAGAGTACAAATGTGTGAAGAAATAACGTTTTTTGGGGAAAAAGTACAGCATAACAATCCTAAATATCCTTCCTTTAAAATCCTGCAACGTCTGACACGACATAACTGTCAGCACACAGTCAGCCAGAGGGCTTCCTCTCCTCCCTGGACAGCAGGCAGAGGTAGCCAGCCAGACAGTCAACGCCCTTCCTTCCCCGTGAATAATCAAAGCACACAAATTAATCCACGACAACCCCTTTCATTGGAAGTGTCAAGGAGGAACCGCAGAGGGACCCCAGGGGGTCCTTTATCACGGCCCACCAAATTATAGAAACCAGACGCGGTTTCTGTCCCCTTCGTCCGAGGACGCTTCTGGTAATCGTTGGGAGGAGGACTCATGCGAGAGGAGGAGGAGGAGGAGGAGGAGAGGAGGTAGTAGGAAGAGGAGGAGGAGGAGGAGGAGAAGGAGGGGAGGAGGAGGAGGAGGAGGAGGAGGAGGAGGAGGAGGAGGAGGAGGAGTAGGAGGAGGAGGAGGAGGAGGAGAACGCACTGGAAATGAATATTACATATATCAATATAGAATATAGTCAGAGTCTTATTTTCAAAAAGTATTTGACATACTATTAGTCATAAAATTTGGCGAGGAGACAAAAAAAATAGTAATTTCACAAATTTATTCCGTCTGTTGCAATTTACTATCTTGGAATGGAATGGAATATAGAGTTTAGGCCAAGGACCAAGCACTGGGACCTATGAGGTCATTCAAGTGCTGGAAAGGAACTTGAGAGAGAGTAGGTGGTATGTAACTTCAAAGCAGCTCTACTATAAAATACTTGCCACGAAAGGGCTAAGGATAGCAAGATGGAGGGAAGACAATATGACCGGAGGTACAGTAAAAGGAATGAAGTAATGCATACAGCGCACCCCGTGAGGAACACTGGCGGCACTTCCTCCCCTTTGAAAAGAGTAAGTGAAATCTTCTCTCCTCCGACAGAATTTAAAGGTGAGAAGGAGAGAGGGAGAAGAAGAAGAAGAAGAAGAAGAAGAAGAAGAAGAAGAAGAAGAAGGCTTCCACGGAATATAACTGACAGGTAGGTAAATTAAGACCCTTCAAAGCGGCAACGGGAATCCTGGAATCCTTTTTCGAGTAATGGCGTGAATAGCCTTCGACTCATCTCTCCCGGGGGCTGTCAGGAGATGAAAGGAGAGAAGGAGGTTCTCCTTAATAAGGAGATGCTGTTGGATGGTACTAGGATTGAATGAGACGGTACGCACACACATATGTTTATACACATACATATATATACACATAAGTACATATAAATACATACTACTTAAAGTTGCATGCGGACCGAAAACAAACTTTAGTGGATATATATTTCACTTGATTTTTCCTTCGGTTTCTTTACATGAAGCACATTATGAGTATAATACCAAGTGTGACGTCACTCAGGTAGAAGTCAATCAAGAGGCTCCCAGTGATAACCTCCGCCTGAGAAGGTCTGCAAGACTCGTAAACGCTCGCCGTATGAGTCACCTTCCCAGGAACCAATGAAAACTCGGCCTACCCGACAGGTTCTCTAGACCGTACTCTAGACCGTAGTCGCGTTGGAGAGAGAGAGAGAGAGAGAGAGAGAGAGAGAGAGAGAGAGAGAGAGAGAGAGAATTGTATAAGAGCAATAATAAACCAAATGACTCAACCGTATTCTACCATGCCCTTTGGTGCGTTGCTCGCCAGTCTAAGCAACAACGAGAAAGCCGTCATCAGAAAAATAGATAAGACTCTACAAGATTAATAGTGCTGAAGCAGCAATCATTTTTAACAAAACATGTCTACTAGAGGGACTCTTCCGAAATAATAATAATAATAATAATAATAATAATAATAATAATAATAATAATAATAATAATAATAATCTGCTGTAATAATAATAGCCCTGCTGACCTCCCGACTATAAATTAGGGTAGCAACGAAAATATCATCAGTCTACTCAAAACCATAGCCTTGAAAATATCTGGTCGAATCCAGAAAAAACGTCGGCATAAAATATTCACTTAGAGTTGTATTAATCTACGGTCATTGTACACCGGATTTCAATAATAATAATAATAATAATTATAATATACATGTAATATATAACCGTGGATTTGTTTCTCAATAATAATAATAATAATAATAATAATAATAATAATTTGCCCTACAGACCACTTCTAGGGCCCATACAGAAAATATGCTGCGAAATACTGAATTGGAAAAGGAAATTGGAGAATTTCGTCAATTTTTTAATTCAATTCGCTTCGCCAGTCGTGGCTCCTCCCCCCCCCCCCCCCCCCACCCCACGCCCTAGTGGATGACTGACAAGGCCTGACATGATTTGGGAAGAGAAATCCGCTCGGCATTTTAAAAAAGGACTCCTCCTGCAGGAGGAGGGTTCAAGAGATCCTATGATTATTATTTCTCCATAATAAGGATTATCGTCGGGTTTGAGGTTCTGGCTGCTAAAATATTCGCGAAAAAATAAATAAATGAATAAAAAAAATTAAAAAAAAGGGGGGGGGTGGTTCTGGCTCGATTTTTCAGCGGAATGGAATGTAGAATTTAGGAAAGAAGCCAAGTGCTGGGACCTGTGAGGTCCTTCAGCACTGAAATGGAAACTAGCATAAAGACAAAGGCGTAAAAGGAGAAGGTTAAGGAAAGTAAGATGGAAGGAGGAGAATATGAACGGAGGTATAGTAAAAGGAATGAAAGGGGGGTTCAGATATGGGCTGAACAGAAGCTGCAAAGTATCTTAACAAAAAAATAACTTGCATTTTCTTCATAGTTTTGTAAAATTTAAAAAAATATTATAGAGAAATAATATTAACATCAAATTCATTTGCATTTCCGCCATATTTTTGAAAAACAAAATTGCAGAGAAATTCTACGAACATAAAATTAACTTCTTTTTCGCCATAATTTAAAATAAAAAATGAAAAAAATTCTATTATGCAAAGAAATACTAGCAATCATTCAGAAGGTCTTTGATCACCATGCAATTGTAATTGCCTCCGTTTTTCCTGCAACATTGTCGGCTAATTGGGAAGAAGAACAGCGATCGTAGTTTCTCCGGATTATCAAAATTTCGCCTTTCAGCTCTTGCTGCAAATTAGACATTTTTAAGAATGTTTTTTTTCCTTTTTTTGTACTCGACAGACAGAGTTGAGTATATATTCATACGCATATGGCTTTAATTAAGAGTATATAGCTTGTTTCGTTTGTAATTACCTTGCTGTTTGTGAGATTTTTTTTGTTTTGTTTTTGTTATGGGAACTGGTTATACTGGTATCAACTTGCACAGGAAGCTTTCACTTGATGAAAGGCGCCTATGTTATTGAAGTGAAAAATGTTATGTATATATATATATATATATATATATATATATATATAAAATATATATATTTATATATATCATACATCAAAATTCTACGGTAAAATTGATCAAGTACAATACGGATTAGCCTCCATCCTTCCCAGCAGAGAGAGAGAGAGAGAGAGAGAGAGAGAGAGAGAGAGAGAGAGAGAGAGAGAGAGAGAGAGAGAGAGAGAGAGAGAGAGAGAAGAGCCTTTGATGCCTGTACTTTCAAATTAGATAAACCTGATTCCTCCGGGAACCGAAATCATTCAGTTCCAAGAAGATTAAGGAGAAAGCTTTTAAACTTTTTGTGTTGAGTTCCTCTGCAACTTACTTTACTAGTTTTTTTCTTATTGTTAGACTTCCAATTGAGCTTTGGGGATGAACTGCTTGTGTGGTAGTTGGGTGATCTGTTTGTGTGTCCATATGTTTGTGTGCATGCAATGTAATACAAACTTCAGCCCAAGTGCCATGCTTTGGGACCTATGAGATCATTCAGCGTTGCAAGTGAAACTGCCAGTCAAGAAGGTTTGAAAGGTGTAACAGGAGGAAAAACATCGCTCAGTTGCACTAAGAAACACCTGGTTAGGAGAGGGTGGAAAGCAAGGATGGAAGAAAGAGACTATGGAAAGAGGTGCAGTAAAAGGAATGGTGTGCATGCAATAACCAATTAGCCCAAAAATCTGTGATTCCAGATTCTTGAATTTCCTGAGTATGTATATACCACGAACTTTCGAAGACATACAGGCTTCATCATCAGGTACCGATGTGTGTGTATGTGTGTGTGTGTTTTTTTTGGGGGGAGGGGGTGGGGGTGTTTGGCAATGAGGTGTTCGTTTGATAATATCTGTAAAACAGGACGCAGTGAAAAATACGGTTTAAAAAGAGGTCACAGATCTGAAAAATTAGCTGTGCCTGGTCTCCATGATTACTTTGTCAGTAAGAATGAGATTTAAATCGTTGTGAAATATTAAATAAAAATATTACTATTATCATTATTTTCATTATTTAAATAATGGCCAACTTATAAAGCAACAGAAATAAGCACACAGGTCAAACGTCTACAGTGCACGCAAAAGAATAACAATGTAATAAATAAATAAACAGGCAGCTAAACATACGAACACATAAATAGCAATTCTAGCAGAAGTTTGCCCCCCCCCCCAAAAAAAAAAAAATATTCGTGGCAAATTGCAATCATGAATATTTTCACTCGCATCAAATCACCCTAACGAAGCGATGAAGAGCGCGAAAAATATTGACTACTTGGTACCAGCATCGACGACGAGATGCCAGAGGTGTCTAGCGAATGTATTTAGACGACTCCACATTTACAATTGCTAAGTTGAAATAGAACAGTAATAGATATGTGGATTAGCAATTAAGGAATAAAAAGGAGTATACTGAAAGGGAGAGAACCTTAGCGACATTGGTCCTTGAAATGACCTTAACGATAAAAATATATAAGAATAAATATTGTGCACTGTGTATCATCCATAAAGATGCCAAAGGCTAACAGTACAGTAAATGAATTTGCATTATACGGCATGAATAATTACTGCCTACTGTGAGAATGAAAATAGGAAGTTATCACTTAGACACGAGAAAATCATCACCAGATATTAAATATAAAGGAAGGGTACCCAAGAATTGATCCGCCATAAAATCACCAAAAAACGAACACAAAAAAAGGTAAAAATAATTGAGTACTTGGCACGAATAACACCGGCATCAGTTGCTAAAAGCCGCCAG
>NC_061105.1:9023562-9043017 GCF_015104395.2 Macrobrachium nipponense | reverse complement strand
GGCGTTATTATAAGACGCTAAGATAGGACGGATAGGAACATTATCTTTGTGGGCCTTCGGAAGGCCGTACATTAAACCATACGATGACCCCGAGCTGTATAGGGACTGATAGGTATTTTTCAGTAATAATGCCACGGTCTTTTAAGCTTTCCAGAAATCGGTTAATACGATCTTCTATTTAAACGAGTGTTGAAAACTCAGGAGTTCCCAACTTCAGGAACTTTGAATTATCATTTAAAATTGTTTCCACCTTAGAAATATAATCATCCTGGTTGAGAATAACAACTCCCTTACCCTTGTCTGGACGGGTAATAATAATGTCATTTTTTGCAAGCGATTTGAGAATATTCATGTCTTCCTTTTTTAAAAAAGGAACCCAATATGTAGACAGTTTAGTATAAGTTTTATGTGCTAGGCCTTGAAGTTTTGATCGAAAGTTAGGGACATCAAGGTTGAGATCGAGGTTGATCAATCTGGAAAAGAGGAACTCTAGACTTCCAAAAAACTGTACAAATGAGGGTCTGTAACATGGCAAAGCAAAATCCAAACCAAGAGAAAGGAGGAATTCCTCTCGTTTCGATAGGGAGTAGTTGGAGAAATTTAACACAGTTTTATAGTCTTGCTTAAATTTAGGAACATAAACACCTATTTTACGTAGTTTTCTCTCGTGAACCCCTCTTGGACATGGAAAACAAAGGAATTTATACATTTATTAAAACAGGTAAGGTGAAAATGTAACGGTCGAGGTTAGATAGTTCGTTAATAACACTTTCATAGAGAGTATGATTAGCAGTGGGACAGCTTGTTAATAGTATTTTGTTTACAAGAAATCTCCATATTGAGAAGGGTAACAATGGACTCGGAATAGAAATGAGTGTTATACAAGGATTTCTTATATAATTTAAATTTAACAAAATTTGGCGTTACTTTGTTTAAGGACACAATATTGTAGAAATTCCAGGTCACATTCTGCCTTCCGAAGTTTTTTGGTATTGCGTTCCAAGGATCTGAGTGTTGTCTTGAGTGTTGGTCCATATTTGTGAACGATGTAGGTATGGAAGTTCTGACATCGGCTAAGTTTCAGTCGTATAATAAAAAGAAGGGCGAACAGAAAACGCAGAGGTGGCATCCTTCAGCGAAGAACTTCCATACCTACATCGTTCACAAATATGGACCAACACTCAAGACAACACTCAGATCCTTGGAACGCAATACCAAAAAACTTCGGAAGGCAGAATGTGACCTGGAATTTCTACAATATTGTGTCCTTAACAAAGTAACGCCAAATTTTGTTAAATTTAAATTATATAAGAAATCCTTGTATAACACTCATTTCTATTCCGAGTCCATTGTTACCCTTCTCAATATGGAGATTTCTTGTAAACAAAATACTATTAACAAGCTGTCCACTGCTAATCATACTCTCTATGAAAGTGTTATTAACGAACTATCTAACCTCGACCGTTACATTTTCACTTACCTGTTTAATAAATGTATAAAATTCCTTTGTTTTATGTCCAAGAGGTTCACGAGAGAAAACTACGTAAAATAGGTGTTTCTCTGCTTCCTAAATGTTTCAAGCAAAGACTATAAAACTGGGGTTGTTAAATTTTCTCCAAACTAACTCCCTATCGAAACGAGAGGAATTCCTCCTTTCTCTTGGTTTGGATTTTGCTTTGCCATGTTACAGACCCTCATTTGTACAGTTTTTTGGAAGTCTAGAGTTCCTCTTTTCCAGATTGATCAACCTCGATCTCAACCTTGATGTCCCTAACTTTCGATCAAAACTTCAAGGCCTAGCACATAAAACTTATACTAAACTGTCTACATATTGGGCTCCTTTTTTTAAAAAGGAAGACATGAATATTCTCAAATCGCTTGCAAAAAATAAGGACATTATTATTACCCGTCCAGACAGGTAAGGAGTGTTATTCTCAACAAGGATGATTTATATTTCTAAGGTGGAACAATTTTAAATGATAATTCAAAGTTCCTGAAGTTGGGAGCTCCTGAGTTTTCAACACTGTTTAAAATAGAAGATCGTATTAACCGATTTCTGAAAAGCTTAAAAGACCGTGGCAATATTACTGAAAATACTATCAGTCCCTATACAGCTCGGGGTCATCGTATGGTTTAATGTACGGCCTTCCGAAGGCCCACAAAGATAATGTTCCTATCCGTCCTATCTTAGCGTCTTATATAACACCAATTACAAACTGGCAAAATATCTAGTTCCCATGCTTGCCCCTTAGCTGAAAATTCTTTATAACCTAAAGAATTCATACGAGTTCAAAAATTCCATTCTTGCTCAGGACTCGGACCTTATATGGTAAGCTATGACGTAGAGTCATTATTTACAATGTACCTGTACAACAGACCATTGGTATAATTTTTTTAAGTAAGCTTTTTCCTACAGATGAGTCTCTTTTTAAATGGGTTCTCTAAGAATGATTTAGGAAACTTTTAGATCTGGCGGTGCGGGACACCGTTTTTGTTTTTAATGGTTGTTCTTACTCGCAAATTGATGGTATGGCTATGGGCTCTCCTCTTGGACCCATCTTTGCCGGTATCTTCATGTGCTCGCTGGAAGAGCAAATGCTTGATTCTTGTCCCCTTAGTTACCATCCACCTTTTTTATAACGGTACGTTGACGACACGTTTGCACTCTTTAGAAGTCGGTTTTGACGCGAGAGGTTTTTAACTTTCATCAACTCATTTCACCCTAACATCAAATTCACCATTGAACACGAAACCAAACAATCAGTTGCCTTTTTTAGATATTTTAATTACACGCTCCTCTCATGGCTTCTCCCAACTTCCGTTTTTAGAAAAAAGACATTCACTGGTCTTGGTACAAATTTTTTATTTTTGTTCTCTTGATTTTAAGATAAATGCCTTATTAACCATGCTTCACCGAGCCTTTGCTTTGTCTTCTAGTTTGGCAATCTTTTCACAATGAAGTCACGTTCTTGCAAAATATTTTAACAGCAACTGCTTTCCCACCCAGTTGTTCTTTAAGCATGTCTCCAAATTATAAATAATATGTTTTGTTTCCACGTCATCCTACTCTCACGTTCCTAAATTACCGTTTTATGCTAGCCTTCCTTTTATTCACAATACAACTTTATATAAGGAACTCCACGCTTTAATGTCTGGTCATCTCCCTGCCATGAAAATCAAAATTATACCTACAAACCCACTGAATATCGGTAGCCTTTTCAACTTCAAGGACCGTTTGGATCCATTGATGACCTCATGTGTCATTTATAAGTTTACTTGTCCTCGATGTAATCGAGGAACCTATATTGGATCGACACATAGGTTTACTTAAGGTCCGAATCGACAGTCATAGAACTATCAGCTATAGAACTGGCACTAAGCTTTCGAATCCCGAATTTTCCAACATAAGGGATCATACCGATAAATGTAGGTATTCGATCCAGTACAAGGACTTTCAGGTTTTGGGCAGAGCTTCCAATCACAAGGTTTTAACAATTAATGAATCTTTGTTTATTAAAAAACTGGTCCCCTCACTGAACACCCATGCCACGTCTACACCTCTTTACCTCTCGTGAACTGCTTACGTTTTTTGTTAGTCCTTCCTCTGTCTTCACACTCAACGGTTGGTCCTTATTTGTGTTTTTAAACTGTGATTGTTTTATTGTACTACATTGTTTATTTAATATTGTAGCTTAATTTTATGTACTAATTAGATATTGTTACTTTTTAGCTTGAAAAATGAGGCCTGCTGGTTGGCTTCGAAACGTTGCAACTTAATAAATATGAGTTCCTTGATCTGTTGGTGTGCTTCCCCTACCTTAATTGTATAGTTGGGTTTAGAGAAACCTCCGCCTGTTTAATATATATATATATATAATATATATATATATATATATATATATATATATGTGTGTGTGTGTGTGTGTGTGTGTGTGTGTGTGTATAACTGAATCACGAAATTTAGGAACGTGATAAATCCATAATTAAAGACATATGCCACGTGGCATATGCTCTTTATATATATATATATATATATATATATATATATATATATATATATATATATATATATATATACATATACATATATATATATATATATATATATATATATATATATATATATATATATATAGTAGGTAGGTTTCTTTGTTTATTTGTATGGTGTTTTTACGTTGCATGGAACCAGTGGTTATTCAGCAACGGGACCAACGGCTTTACGTGACTTCCGAACCACGTCGAGAGTGAACTTCTATCACCAGAAATACACATCTCTCACACCTCAATGAATGGCCGAGAATCGAACTCGCATCCACCAAGGTGTCAGGTCAAGACCATACCGACCACGCCACTGAGGCGCTATATATATTAGGGCTTGTGCCTTGTATGATAAGGCGCCCTATGAGGTAATGTTAGACTAGCGATAATCTTACGCTAAGTCGGTTGGTATTGCACTTCCATCTTCAATGGAGTGTCTGGGGGTTTGTAGATCATTTACGAAGTCGGTATTATCTTGTTGGTTATTACGACGATGTGTTAAACTCATGGTGAGGAGGTTCTTGTAGAAAACACGAAATATAAAACTATATGTATTCTTCTGAAGTTTTACATGCTGAAGATCAGATATGATTGTACAAGTCTTCTAATAACGATAGCTTGATCGCTTCTGCCAATGATGATGGCTAATCCTATTCCTCTACATGATAAAGCTTAGGTAAAGAGGTACAGGTCTTCTAATGACGATAGCTAACTCTGTTCTGCTCGTCTACCATCTCTGTTACAAGTTATGAAGGAACAGACAGTAGTTCGAACATATGAACATACATACAAATGACATAGTTTCATACGAACACAAAATCAAAATGAGACACGCTACAGACCACGTAGGCCGTTTGAATTATAGGTCGGGGTAGTTGTCTAAAGCAGGGAGCTTGGACAAATGTTTATAAGCAATTGAATGACTACAGGTGACGGCATGTTATCTTAGCCTACATACTTATTGTATACGTCATCTTTAGCGTCTCTAGTCTGATCACATTCCTGCAAGCAATCTTTTATATATATGGACTAACATTCCATATTTTTTATTATGTAAACACTTACATTAGCTCGGTCAGCTACAAAACCAGCTACTGAATATTACTCAACTTGACTTGCATTTGACTTATAGGGAGTGTGATACAGACACTATGTGAATATATATATATATATTAGTAAATAAAAATTCATGGTGTACATGAATTGATTCAAGTAATAAAATATAAAACAATGATATTGGTAAATAATAGTGATCACGTGATATATAATGATACAGTTTTTTCACTTCATCTCATTAAGATACATATGCTACAGAAAATACTAATGTACTCTGATAATTGCATAGAATGAAGATTAACATGATAAAAATCATATTTTAACTGATAAAAAATTTCATATATGAATTGATAAATTATTAATGTTTATGCTGATTGGATTCGTTGATTTTTTATGCTAAATGTTATATATCTGATACATTAATCAATATACTACTCATATAACTGCAGATATTGGAAGATAGATAAAAGGTAACAGATTGATTATAGGCTACCTGATTTGTTTATACATATGTATATGGATTCATATAATTATGATTAATATATGTGCACTTTAAATAGATTCCTATTGCGTACACGCAAAGATATATTTAGATTGTGTTATTTATGATCATTTATATAAGAGATTCCTATTGCGTACACGCAAAGATATATTTCGACTCTGTTATTTATGATCAATTATATATAGGATACATGATACTTTATATATATAGGATACATGACCGAGGTTATACTACTTCACTTTTAACTAACGTTCAACAACTTTTGTTTTTTACCATTACACAGTTCCAGACAACCACCTATAGCCCAATGAAACGGCCTATTTCACAGGGTTAAAACAAGGGGAAAATTTGCCTGGGCGGGTCCAACGTTCTATTTTTGCGCTCATACTTATTCTCTGCATCCTAAGCTACATGATTACGTTCGCGATGAATAAAAAAAAAACATCCCCAGCACGAGTCCTTCGCCAGCAAAGTAGAGTTGAATATCCTTCGGGTCGTAATTGTCGGAAGTATGTCCCTTTCGTAGTCGATTCCGACAGCCGCCAGAGCATTCCGCATTAAAACGAGATTAACGACGAGATACGGTGTCGGTCGAAGAAGTCCATGAAATTCCTTTCACATTGTAGGCGGTTGTTACTCGACTGTAGTCGTCCGCTGCGACGAACGATTTTTTGAAGTTTCGATGTGAAATTCTCGTACTGCAGGATACTGTAACCAGGTTCCATTAATCAGCCTGCAAGTGAAATTATACTTGTCACAAGGGCAAAGTAAATTCAGACGACATCCAAATACAGGGGGGGAGAGAGCCATTTAGACCAGACGTAACCCACATGAATTCGCTGATATTTTGGAATTCAAAAGAATCCGCTGTACAAACTTTTTTTATCCATGGCATTAACAATGAGTGAACCTATCCAGGTCTATGATGACTGTAAAAATATCCATAATTATAACAAATAAACAGATATCAATACAAATCCCAAAGAAAATTCGATATTACTGGTAGTAAGTTACTAGACAAAGAAGTGTGAAACGGAGCTATTTGTAAGATTGCCAGGCAACATAAGAGTCAAAGAGAAGATTAATCAATATTCTGTATTTCTCTATGCTAACTGAAATTAAGTTGTGATAAAATCTGATCCTATGTGCCCTAACAAAAGTTTCATATTCAATTTTCTCGCGCGCATCCTCTGAGGTTAATTTAAAAAAACTTTATTAATAGGTAGGAGATGCAACGAAAAAAACCCACTATGTAACTAATTTCTAAATAAACTTTGGGTTTTTCAAGAAAAATGTGACAATTTCCCATAATGAAATTTTACTTGAATTTGTAATAGGCTAATGTTGCAAGTAAATATTTCACATATATATCTTGATACTTCTAAATGTCTATGAGGTTCAGAAAAAATTAATTCATTTTGATGTTATAGAAATTCTATTTCCTTATTTTGTTTATTAATTTTAAAATGATTGCAACTCCTTAGCTAAAGTTGCATTGCGCACACCGATAGTCTGCCTTGCCCATGAGAAGTTCGGGCTAAGCATTCCTTTCTCCAGTCAATCTGCTATTGCAAGCAGAGACGACACACAGATGAAGCCTGTGTAAGCAGATTATTGAGGTTAAAAGGAACAAATGCTGATACGGCAATGATGACGTCGTCACTTGGCAGGAGATTGCTCTCAGCCAGCTAAGAGTTACGTTACTTGCTGTAATAAATACGACTTTAGGATAAATTTTTTGTTTTTTATACTCGACCCACTTGAGAAGAATGTCTGAAAAAAAAAACAGTACCAAAATTGAACATATATTAGTTTCATGTTGGAAAACTGCATGATTATGTTAAATTAAATATTCCTTATTGAAACTAATGAAAAAGGTTTCCATACAAATTCTATATATATTATTAGCCCTGTATAAGATTCATATAGGATTATTTCATAGATAACATTTTCACTTCTAGACTTCCTGACTTTAAAATCTCTTTTATTTTATTTTATTTATTTTATTTATTATTTTATTTATTTATTTATTTATTTAATTTTTTTTTTCATTGACTACAAGGAATATAAATCACCGGGACAGACAATATGTCAGTAGATTTTGGATATGTGTTTGAACTTTAGCTTATTTGTCATTCTAAGCGTTAAGTTAGAGTTCAATTCTTTTACGCATATATATTTGGATATTTAATTATCTATGGTTACGTTTTGCTTATTGATTTTATCGTGATTCCTTTTTTATTATAATTTGTAACCCTTCCGACTACTTACGAAGTGTATTATATTGACTCCACTTGTATCCATATTTATTTTATTTTTTTATATTTATTTATTTATATATTTTTTTATATATATTTGATAAATTAATGGTTGGCTTGAATATGTGGAAGAGTGTTCTAGCGGCGTACCGTATAAGGCTACTTGCGGCATCAATTCTATAGATACAAGATATAAATGATAAAGGTATTTAAAACCGCGCGAACCGCTATAATCCAGTTTCGGATCCAACATCACGAGTTGTAACTCGTAAGACATTGACACTTCCTATTTAATTATCCGTTATTCTACCAAACCGATTGACTCTGGGTGATAAAATATATTATTGGTTTTCTTAATGGAAAGGAATTCACACCACGTGTTATGGAGATTATTATTGATTTACACCACCCGAGTCAGATTATCATGTGTTGAATTCCATGTTTACTGATTTAGCACTCATAAATATTCCTAATGCACTCAATTGCGGTGTTTGTTTTTTAGTGCTATTTACTTCTATATAACGTCAAGGAACTATTAACACTAGAAGTGTTTTTATTCCCTCTGTCAGACTCGTAACTCTGTTAATAATTCTAAGTATATTCTTTCAAGGATTGATTTGGCACAGGATAGGCCCCTAAACTGACAGGTGTCTTAGTATCCCTTGTTTTCATGACACGTGTTACAATTAGTTATGTGCTTTTTATATCTGTAAGCATTGTAGGCCAGTAAAACAGTGATTTGGCTTCCTGTGACATAGGAGGGAACCCTGGATGACGGAATGCAACCAGTTTATGACGATTGGTATGAAAGAGATTATTACTACTACCTGGTCGTTAGTCATCTGCTGTGTTCTTCGGGTTTTCCTCGTCACGGACCTACATATATTACATTTGATTACATTATTCTGATACACATACTTTAAATATACTTTTGCTTTAGGGTTTCTGCTCAAAGTGTTTATTGTTTTTGCTTAGCTACTGCTGACCCTGTTTTCGTTCGAAGTGTTTATTATTTTGCTTATTGCTGCTGACTCTTGCTTTGTTCAGTTTGTAACAGTTCTGCGCTCCAACCCAGATATTCAATGGTCGCGATCTCTTGGGTTAAGGAATTTTCTTGTTTAGATACGGTTTTTAACAATAGGCACGGATGTTTCTATATCTTTTAGTCTAATTAATGGTTCTTTGCTGTATGGTGCGGGATTGCGGGATAATGCGTCAGCTATGATATTTGCTTTCCCAGGTAGATATCTTATCCTGGCTCCAAAGACCTGAATGATCATTTGTCACCGAGTTCCTTTTGGACTGTGATTAAAGCCTTTGAAAAACTCGGTAAAGGACTCATGTTCAGTAAGGACTTTATCAGGATAGCCATAGATTATGAACTTAAGATGTACTAGTGAGTTAAAGATACCTAGCCCTTCCTTGCTTATTACTGCATATTTACTTTCAGAGGCTTTAGTTTACGTGAATAAAAGCTATAGGAAAGAACTGTTTATCATATTGCTGAAGTAGTATCCTCTTACCCCTTGGTCTGAGGCGTCTGTTGCAATAAAAAAAAAAAATATCCTTATTTAAATCAGGGATTTTAAGTTAGGTAAGCTGTATTATTCCGTTTTTAAGATATCGAACGCCTGTTGATGCTTTTTAGACCATATAAATCTACGCTCTTCTTCGTAAGATCTGTTAAAGGAGCTGTCATGATTGAAGAGTTACTATATTTACATAACGACTGTATCCACTACAGCGCCAAAGCTGTATCCCCCTTTTACGTTAATAGGTACCGAAAGTTATGAATAGCCGACACCTACCATGGACTACTTTAAGACCTTGACTAGACACATAAAACCTAGATAAACATGTTCGTTTTTTTTTTTTTTAAAAACTCACATTTAAGATATTTTACTCTGAGATTATTTGTCTTTGTCTCTGTAGCACTAGCTCTAGTTTATGTGAATGTACTTCTAAGGTATTAGAAAAGATTACAAGATCATCCATATAGGCATGTAGGTATCCCCTAAAAGTCTCCAAACACTATATTGTAATTGGGGTGCAACGTAAGCCGGAGGCATACGTAAAAATTGATAATGTCCCCTGAGTGTGCTGAAAACGGTGTATGAGGTACAATCACTTAGGTAATGGTATCTGGTAAAAGCTTTTAAGTAAGTCCAAATTGGTGAAAAAAAAATTTATTCTAACCTAACAGAGATAAGATGTCGTCGGTAGATGGCACTGGAAACTATCGGGAGTCGTTTCCTTGTTTAAGCGTCAGAAATCTACGCAGATACGCCAAGTCCGATCATTTATGGCATGACGTTTTGAGGGAAAATTATATGGCTTATTTGATTTCCTAATGACTCCTATTACTAACATATTTCAACTTCGTCATTTATCTCTATTTGAAATTGCAGTGAGAGTCTATACAAAGGTACGTATATAGCTTTATGTTTGTCCTTAGACCGTATTTTGTGTTAAATTACATCCGTTTTTTCCCAGAGATCACTCGCTAGTGGAGAAACTTCCTGGTATTCAGGTAAAAGATAAAAAAAAATTTCTGCTGAATCACCTCTGCTTGAATGACTTTACTGATATTACTTTAGATAGATTATCAGAGAGATTCATCCACGACTGGTTGGGCGGGATTAAAAGTTAGCACAATAAAAGAAATGTGATATTTATATGTATAGGTTTTTTGTGGATTACTATATTAACTTGTTTGCAGCGAGTCAACCGTGTCTAGGGCTTTGTTCGCGGAAATCGTTATATTTCAGAGTGTCGGGAAGGATTAAAATTTCATTTCCCAGCAAAGTCTTTTTACACGCACTAAGACATTCGAGGGTGCATGCTTCTCGAGATTTTGCGTGCAAAGTGCGACTGCGGTTGTGGGAGAATTCTGTTGGGTCATTTGAACAATGTTACGATTTATGAGACAAATGTATAGTTCCTTTATATAAGTTATTATTTGATTAACTGTCTCATTTTTTGTTTCAAACGGATTTTAATATGTTTGAAGGTTTATAGGATTTCCCTTTGATACACGCCTTATTTTGCAGGATGTAAGTTAATATTTTTTGTATACCCCTAGATGAATCTTACAATTACACTAGATACAGATCAATGTTTTTTATAAACTATAGAGGTATCTGTAAACGCTCGCTTATCCGGACTTCTCATTAGGGAAGTTCGAACAACAAACGGTGAGTCCGTAAATACAGGATATTACGTGTACTAAAGGAATAAACAAGATATTCTAATTTTTACGGCGCGTACAGTCGGGCTTTATCCACCACTACTTATAATAACTTACGTATTAAAAAAAAAACGAAAACCTGCTCTGATTTACTTTATACCGTCGTGTGTTTCATAGGAAAAAATCCTTTTTAATTCAAAAGATATCGGTATGTATGAACCAACATCGCTTTTCCCCACTCTGCTAGAGTCGCTTATTGTATGGAATTTGCTATGCTTTGAACACTTCGGCAGTTTTTGACTGACCTTGACCGCTTGACTAGGTGACACAGTCACCGAGTTTGCTTGTTTGATTCTGAACGGGCTACTGTTTCTATTTTTTTTTTTTTTTTTAATAATTAAGATCCTTCTCTTTATTACCATCGGCAACGTATTGTGTGTTTTTAGCATTATGTTGCTGGTTACGTATAAGCAATGAATGACGAACTATTAGGAAAACTGAGCGATTACTAATAAGACAAGTTATCCCAACCTACTGCATTCAATAAATTACTGTTTGTACTTCATTCTTTGCTAAAATTTGAATAGTGAGGGATCCTGGTCAGCGCATTTAGCCTGATGAAAGTTTTTTTACAGACATGTTATTCCTTGCAATCCAGCCATATTTTTAAAGTTAAGTTTGAGTCATTGAGGTTCGATATTTTATATAACTCAAAAATTCAAGGCTAAAACTGCGATCGGGACTTGCAAAGGAGCATTTATTGTCATGACCCGAAATAGTGTTACCTCTAATTTATATAGATTTTGTACGGGTGTTCCACTTGTTTTTTTGTGTGTTTTCTAATCACTACGGTGCTTAACGACCCTATCCATGCATCTGTATATATACAGACGTCCACTGCGTAAACGCATATTCACTGTTTAATATGATTTGTTACGTAAGGGATTAATAATCACCCAAAATGATAAAATTAACATAGTATAGATTATGATATTTCAGTAGAACTTCTGGAAACAGACACTCAAAGATAAAAAACTCGCAGTAGCGAAATCTCAATGATGTTGATAATTTCTGTAAAAAAGTAAGATTAAGAATGTCTCGTAACTTCAGCCACAGGAATAACGAAATTCGACCTGCAAAGGAAACACTCAAGTTACTCCAAATGAATAAAAATTGTACTTAGCTTGCTTTTGTGGGAAGTCAAGGTGTTCCGATAACGACACAGACGGCCTTGGTCCTCCTTCTCTATTTAGCGGATGACCTGGTTTGGCTTGCAGTTTTCCCCCGTGCGCGTTGTTTCGATGATTCGAGCCCTTGAAAATCCGATGCTGCAGACGCGTTCGGTTTGTTTCTTGCAGTGCCCGGAAACGCTCACTAACGATGTTTTCTTGAATGATTCAAATGAGAGACGAAGTTTCCGTTGCCGTAGGAAAAGGACACGTCGGTTTTGTTTCTTGAAGTTATTCACTAAACGATGATACTAAGTTGGTTGAAGAATCTGTTTGCTTTTCGTCGTCGTTGAAGAGTTCTTATTGTTTTCTGAAGTCGCTCACTAACGATGATACTATGTGGCTTGAAGAATCTGCTGCTTCCGTCGTCGTTGACTTCTTATGATACATGATTTACTATTCTGGTTTTTCTTCGTAGGACGTTTGTAGAGTTCTTCTGGTACGCTGGCCACCAATATTAGGGCTTGTGCCTTGTATGATAAGGCGCCCTATGAGGTAATGTTAGACTAGCGATAATCTTACGCTAAGTCGGTTGGTATTGCACTTCCATCTTCAATGGAGTGTCTGGGGGTTTTGTAGATCATTACGAAGTCGGTATTATCTTGTTGGTTATTACGACGATGTTGTTAAACTCATGGTGAGGAGGTTTCTTGTAGAAAACACGAAATATAAAACTATATGTATTCTTCTGAAGTTTTACATGCTGAAGATCAGATATGATTGTACAAGTCTTCTATACGATAGCTTGATCGCTTCTGCCAATGATGATGGCTAATCCTATTCCTCTACATGATAAAGCTTAGGTAAAGAGGTACAGGTCTTCTAATGACGATAGCTAACTCTGTTCTGCTCGTCTACCATCTCTGTTACAAGTTATGAAGGAACAGACAGTAGTTCGAACATATGAACATACATATAAATGACATAGTTTCATACGAACACAAAATCAAAATGAGACACGCTACAGATCACGTAGGCCGTTTGAATTATAGGTCGGGGTAGTTGTCTCAAGCAGGGAGCTTGGACTAATGTTTACAATTGAATGACTACAGGTGACGGCATGTTATCTTAGCCTACATACTTATTGTATACGTCATCTTTAGCGTCTCTAGTCTGATCACATTCCTGCAAGCAATCTTTTATATATATGGACTAACATTCCATATTTTTATTATGTAAACACTTACATATATTGGTAAGTGGACGAAGTGGCTAGCTTTCAGAAACTCCACCAGCCAGCATTCGTCTATATTTCAGCAATTTGCAGTTTGGATGTTTCTGTAACCAATGTCCGTCGATGTTTACTGGACCCACTCCTTACTGGGAGACAAGACTATTATTATTATTATTATTATTTTATTTTTTGGGTCTATCACAGTCCTCCAGTTCGACTGGATGGTATTTTTAGTGTTGGGTTCCGGGCTGCATCCTGCCTCCTTAGGAGTCCATCACTTTTCTTACTATGTGCGCCGTTTCTAGGATCACACTCTTCTGCACGAGTCCTGGAGCTACTTCAGCCTCTAGTTGTTTTTCCAGATTCTTTTTCAAGGATCTTGGGATCGTGCCTAGTGTTCCTATGATTATAGGTACAATTTCCACTGACATATCCCATATCCTTCTTATTTCTATTTTCAGGTCTTGATACTTATCCATTTTTTCCATTTCTTTCTCTTCAACTCTGGTGTCCCATGGTATTGCGACATCAATGAGTGATACTTTCTTCTTGATTTTATTAATCAACGTCACGTCTGGTCTATTTGCACGTGTTATTATTATTATGGATGGAGACCGTCTTTCAAACAAGTTTTATTGAAAGATATTGCTGCATCAGCTGCATTCAACTTGTAAATAGTCTTCTCTATTTTTCTAACAATAGCTTTCTCTCTGCTACTACAACTGGCGAGTATTGCGCCGATATTACTCATCAGGAGGAGTCAATTTCGGGGATATTGCTTAAAATTTATTTATTTGTCACAGTAATGACAAATAAAAAAAAAAAAATATATATAAGTCGATCTAGTGGCCACGTTTCTCTCGGTATCATCCGAGCATGATCACGCAGTGGGTCGGAGTAGACTGTAGGTGTTCCGTCAAGATCTACTCAATATATAGCGGCAGGTCAGGGGTGCAGGGGGTCACCGCAAGCTGCGTTTTCATTGGCTGGTGGTGCAATGCGCTCCAGCTATTGGTTGTTTGAAAGAAGTTTTCTTCAGACGCTTCTCGTCGTTGAAGGTTGCGCTGTTGCAGCCTAGCTGATCGTCGAGGCTGGGGCATGACTTCCCTGGGCGCTGTGTCACGACGGCTCGCGTTGCCATTGGCTGATGGGCTGCTTGTCTCATCTGGTATTCTTTGATCGGGAGTGTCGTTCGGTCTGGTATTACTTGTGCTATTATTTATGCACATAGGTCTCCTTAGGTTGGTGGGGAGGAAGAGCACATCCTGCGTCGTATTCAGTGAGGGCTTCTCTTGTTGTATGAGGAGTGCCTCGAGCAGTCGCAAACGTCGTTGGTCAGGAGCCCTCCCTATTATCTTAATATTCTTGATAATACCGTCGCGGGAGATGGCTTCCTGGTGTGCTGTCATGGTATGGTTTTTAATTGCCCCTTCTTGTGCGTGGCAAGAAATCCTCTTGGACAGTTTCATAGAAGTCATACCAACGTAAGAGCCGGGACATCCACGGACGGGGCATGAGAATTGGTAGACTACATTATTATTATTATTATTATTTCATTGGATATAATGGCAGAATTTATAGAACTTATTTTATACAGAAATCTCTCAATTCCTCTAATGACTTGAGAGAATTTAGTATAAAATAAATTCTGTAAATCCTGCTATTATATGCTGTTTCCAGCATATTATTATTATTATTATTATTATTATTATTATTATTATTATTATTATTATTATTATTATTCATAGGACAAATCCATATTCATATGGGAGAAGCTTGCAAGGCCCACTCACTTGAAATTTAAACTCACAAAGACTTTGATCTTCATTTGAAAGACGTTACAGAAGATGAGGGAAAAGAGAAAAAGAGGTAAATAAATAAATAAATAAATAATTAAATAAATAAATAAATAAATAAGTAGATACATAAATAAGTAAATAAATGAGTAAATAAATAGATAAGGAAATAAATAACTAAATAAATAGATAAATAAAAAAGATTCAGTAACATACAAGGTGCATTGTTGCAGTATGTTATGCCTTACCCTTCGTCTGAACCTTTGTAGTTCCAGAGTCTAAATGTGTAATGAATAACGTTTTGGTGGAAAAAGAGTACAGCATAACAATCATGAATATCCTTCCTTTAATATCCTGCACCGTCTGACACGACATAACTGTCAGCACACAGTCAGCCAGAGGGTTTCCTCTCCTCCCTGGACAGCAGGCAGAGGTAGCCAGCCAGACAGCCAACGCCCTTCCTTCCCCGTGAATAATCAAAGCACACAAATTAATCCACGACAACCCCTTTCATTGGAAGTGTCAAGGAGGAACCGCAGAGGGACCCCAGGGGATCCTTTATCACGGCCCACCAAATTATAGAAACCAGACGCGGTTTCTGTCCCCTTCGCCCGAGGACGCTTCGGGTAATCGTTGGGAGGAGGACGACTAATGCGAGAGGAGGAGGAGGAGGAGGAGGAGGAGAAAGCACTGAAAATGAATATTATATATAAATATAATATATATTCAGAGACCTATTTTCAAAAGGTATCTGACATGCTATTAATCATAAAATTTGGAAAAAAAGTAATTTCACAAATTTATTCCGTCAGTTCCAATTTACTATCTTGGAATGTAGTGATTATTGAGTTTAGGCGAAGGACCAAGCACTGGGACCTATGAGGTCATTCAATCGCTGGAAAGTAGTGGGTGGTATGAAACTTCAAAGCAGTTGCATCATGAAATAATTGCCAAGATTGAGGGAAGACAATATGACCGGAGGCACAGTAAAAGGAATGAAGTAATGCCTACAGCGCACCCCGTGAGGAACACTGGCGATACTTCCTCCCTTCTGAAAAGAGTAAGTGAAATCTCTCCTCCGACAGAATGTAAAGGTGAGAAGGAGAGAGGGAGGCGAGGGAAGAAGGCTTCCAAGGAATATAACTGACAGGTAGGTAAATTAAGACCCTTCAAAGCGGCAACGGGAATCCTGGAATCCTTCTTCGAGTAATGGTGTAAATAGCCTTCGAATCATCTCTCCTGGGGGCTGTCAGGAGATGAAAGGAGAGAAGGATTCTCCTTAATAAGGAGATGCTGTAGAATGTACTAGGATTGAAGGAGACGTGTACGTACACACACATACATTTATACACGTCCATATACGTATACACATAAGTACATATAAATACATACTACTTAAAGTTGTATGCGGACCGAAAACAAACTTTAGTGGAATATAAAAATTTCACTTGATTTTTCCTTTGGTTTCTAATGAAGCACATTATGAGAATAATACCAGGGGTGACGTCACTCAGGTAGAAGCCAATCAAGAGGCTCCCAGTGATAACCTCCGCCTGAGAAGGTCTGCAAGACTCGTAAACGCTCGCCATATGAGTAAACTTCCCAGGAACAAATGAAAACTCGGCCTACCGGAGAGATTCTCTAGACCGTACTCGAGAGCCCGCAACATCACGATATAAGAAGAAGGACTCGCCACTGGAAATTCTACGGGCTGCTCTTGAGCAAGAGCCCGTGCTGGCATAAAGCCAGCTTAATCTTAAACAACAACACTGGAATTCAGTCCCTCAGCAGTCATCGCTTGATAATGTCCTGTGGATCAGGAAGAAACGTCGCGTTCGAGAGAGAGAGAGAGAGAGAGAGAGAGAGAGAGAGAGAGAGAGAGAATTGTATAAGCAATAATAAACCAAATGACTCAACCGTATTCTACCATGACCTTTGGTGCGTTGCTTGCCAGTCTAAGCAACAACGTGAAAGCCGTCATCATAAAAATAGATAAGACTCTCTACAAGATTAATAGTGCTGAAGCAGCAATCATTTTTAACAAAACATGTCTACGAGAGGGTCTCCTTCCGAAATAATAATATAATAATAATAATAATAATAATAATAATAATAATAATAATAATAATAATAATATAACTGCTGCTTCAGCACTATTAATCTTATAAAGAGTCTTCTCTATCTTTCTGATGACGGCTTTCTCGTTGTTGCTTAGACTGGCGAGCAACGCACAAAGGGCATGGTAAAATTCGGTTGAGTCATTTGATTTATTATTGCTTATACAATTCTCTCTCTCTCTCTCTCTCTCTCTCTCTAACGCGACGTTTCCTCCTGATCGACAGGACATTATCAAGGCGATAACTGCTGAGGGACTGAATTCCAGTGGTTTGTTGTTGTTTTGATTTAGCTGACCTTGTGTCAGCACGGGCTCTTGCTCCACAGAGCAGCCCGTAAATTTCCAGTGGCGAGTCCTTCTCCTTTTATCGTGGTGTTGCGAGCTCTCCAGTACGGTCAGAGCACTTCTCGGTAGGTCGAGTTTTTATTGGTTCCCGGAAGGTGACTCATACGGCGGGCGTTGACTAGTCCTTGCAGACCTTCTCAGGTAGGGGTATCACCGGAGCCTCTTGATTGGCTTCTACCTGCGTGACGTCACCCCTGTATTGTTCTCATGTCGGTGTTCGTTCCATGCGCGCTGGTACTTTCGTTAGGGGAGAGGGGTGTGGTCCTCCTCACACACGTCGGTATCAGGAACGCTTTTTGGGTGGTATTGAGGGGAGGCTTTTCTTCGAGGATGAGCAGCGCTTCTAGGAGACGCAGACGTCGTGGGTCAGGTGCTCTCCCGATGATCTTAGTATTCCTGACGATGTCGTCTCTCGTGATGTTTCTGCGGTGTACTGCAAGGGCGTGCTGCCTAATGGCGCCCTCCTGGCGTGGCAGGAAATCCTTTTTGACAGGCGCATCGTCGTCATGCCGATGTAAATCCCATGGCATCCTTGGGCGGGGCATACGTATCGGTAGACGACGTTGGACTGCTTCAGGGGGTCTCCTGCCGGTGGGGAGGGGTTGTTCGTTCATCAGGAGGTCTTTCGTACGCCGATTCTTGTAGTAAATAATGAGGGACACTCTCTTTCCTTCCTCCATGGGGCGGACGTGTTCTCCTATTATTTTCTTCATGGCTGCTTCTTCTTCCTTGTATTGGTGGTGCATGAGGCTTTATAGAAAAGTTTGATATCCTCCGGGGGCGGAATGTTCCTTCTCTCTTCCTCCGTCATGTACCACTTGTCAAGGGGCGGCGCGAGTTTCTCGGTTTAACTAGTTTGTTCGAGTACCCATTGTTAATTACATCTGGATGCTCGGTCGAGTTCGAGGTGTGTGTCCTGCCACGTCGAACAGTGCGAGAGGGCCCTCCTGACGAAGGCCCTGACGGTGGTGGTCTTGAACCGCGCAGGACACTCGCTATCACCATTCAGACAAAGTCCGAGGTTCGTAGCCATTAGGCAGCACGCCCTTGCAGTACACCGCAGAAACATCACGAGAGACGACATCGTCAGGAATACTAAGATCATCGGGAGAGCACCTGACCCACGACGTCTGCGTCTCCTCCTAGAAGCGCTGCTCATACCTCGAAGAAAGCCTCCCCTCAATACCACCCAAGAAGCGTTCCTGATACCGACGTGTGTGGAGGACCACACCCTCTCCCCCTAACGAAAGTACCAGCGCGCATGGAACGAACACCGACATGAGAACAATACCAGGGGTGACGTCACGCAGGTAGAAGCCAATCAAGAGGCGCTCCCGGTGATACCCCCCTACCTGAGAGGTCTGCAAGACTAGTCAACGCCCGCCGTTATGAGTCACCTTCCCGGGAACCAATAAAAACTCGACCTACCGGAGAAGTGCTCTGACCGTACTGGAGAGCTCGCAACACCACGATAAAAGGAGAAGGACTACTCGCCACTGGAATTCAGTCCTCAGCAGTTATCGCTTGATAATGTCCTGTCGATCAGGAGGAAACGTCGCGTTAGAGAGAGAGAGAGAGAGAGAGAGAGAGAGAGAGAGAGAGAATTGTATAAGCAATAAAAATAATCAAATGACTCAACCGAATTTTACCATGCCCTTTGGTGCGTTGCTCGCCAGTCTAAGCAACAACGAGAAAGCCGTCATCAGAAAGATAGAGAAGACTCTTTATAAGATTAATAGTGCTGAAGCAGCAGT
>NC_061105.1:9008562-9021062 GCF_015104395.2 Macrobrachium nipponense | reverse complement strand
GAAAAGAGGTGCAGTAAAAGGAATGGTGTGTATGCAATAACCAAATAACCCAAAAACCGTGATTCCATATTCTTGAATTTCCTGAGTATGTATATACCACGAACTTTTGAAGACATACAGGCTTCATCATCAGGTACCGATGTGTGTGTATGTGTGTGTTTTTTTTTGGGGGGGGGTTTTTTTCGGGGGGGGGACTGTGGGGGGGTGGGTGTTTGGCAATGAGGTGTTTGTTTGATAATATCTGTAAAACGGGACGTGGTGAAAAATACGGTTTAAAAACAGGTCACAGATCTGAAAAATTAGCTATGCCTGGTCTTCATGATTACCTTGTCAGTAAGAATGACATTTAAATCATTGTGAAATATTAAATAAAAATATTACTATTATCATTATCTTCATTATTTAAATAATGGCCAACTTATAAAGCAACACTAACAAGCACACTCAAGATAAGGTCTTTCTTTTTTCTCTCATCTTATCTTTAAAGAAAATGATTGTTCTACATAGCATTCAGTAATAATAATAATAATAATAATAAAATAATAATAATAATAATAATAATAATAATAATAATAATAATAATAATAATAATAATAATAATAATATTAATAATTTCATTTTTCGTATTGCACTTCCTACATATGGGAGAGATGTTATTTCCGTCTATCGTTCTTTGAACATACCTGGTTCTTCGGCCTGATCTTTGTGCCGCTGTTATCATTCCTTCAGTTTCCTTCTTTAGCTCTCCCCTCTGTAGCCATTGCCAATTGTCATCGCTGGCTAGTTCTTTAGTCTGTCTCATGTATTGTCCGTGCATTGGTTTGTTGTGCCAGTCCTCTGTTCTGTCTGTCTTTCTCCTTTCCTCTGTATATTTCTGGGTCTTCGTCTACTTTTATTAGTCCTTCTTCCATGCACTCTTTAGCCTCTCGTCTTCACTGGTTTTCAGATATTGCCCCAGTGCTCTGTTCTCGATGTTGACGCACTCCTCTATACTTAGAAGTCCTCTCCCTCCTTCCTTTCGTGTTATGTATAGTCTGTCCGTATTTGCTCTTGGGTGTAGTGCTTTGTGTATTGTCATATGTTTGGCCTGGTTTTCTGATCTATGCTGCGGAGTTCTGCCTTCGTCCATTCGACTATTCCTGCACTGTATCTGATTACTGGCACTGCCCATGTGTTTATGGCTTTTATCATATTTCCGGCGTTGAGTTTTGACTTGAGTATCGCCTTGAGTCTCTGCATATATTTTTCTTCCTGATCGTGTCCTTCATCTCTTGGTGTTTTATATCCCCTCCTTCCATTATTCCAGTATTTGTATCCTGTCTCATCTATGTGTTTGATGTTGCTCCCATCTGGTAGTTTATCCTTCACGTTCTCGTTACTTTGCCTTTTTGTATGATGACTAAGGCGCATTTTTTCTATTCCAACTCCATCCTGATGGTCCCCAGATACAATCCTTACAGTCTGGATAGGGTATCTATTTCCTTGATGCTCTTACCATACGCTTGATGTCGTCCATGAACATCAGATGGTTGATTCTGTTGCCTCTTTTCTTGAGTTGTACCCGGCATCCATCTTCTGTAGTACTTTTGTCATGGAATCATGGCTACTACGAAGAGTAGTGGGGACAGTGAGTCTCCCTGGAAGATCCCTCTCCTGATATTAACCTCTGCTAGTCTTATTCCAGCGCTTGTAAGTATTGTATTTCCAGTTGCGCATTGTATTTTTGAGGAAGCTGATGGTGTTTTTCCTTCTGCCCCATATATTTTCAAGCATTCTATTAGCCATGTGTGTGGTATCATGTCGAAGGCTTTCTTATAGTCTATCCATGCCAAGCTTAGGTTGGTTTTCCTTCTCCTATTGTTCTTCATTACCATTTTGTCTATCAGGAGCTGGTCTTTTGTAAGGAGTGCAATACGAAAAATGAAACCATAAACCACATAGGAAGTGAATGCCCAGCACTTGCACAGAACCAGTACAAAAAGAGGCATGATTCAGTGGCAAAAGCCCTCCACTGGAGCCTGTGCAAGAAACATCAGCTACCTTGCAGTAATAAGTGGTACGAGCACCAACCTGAAGAGTGATAGAAACGGATCACGCAAAGATCCTCTGGACTATGGTGTCAGAACGGATAGGGTGATACGTGCAAACAGACCAGACGTGACGTTGATTGACAAAGTCAAGAAGAAAGTATCACTCATTGATGTCGCAATACCATGGGACACCAGAGTTGAAGAGAAAGAGAGGGAAAAAATGGATAAGTATCAAGATCTGAAAATAGAAATAAGAAGGATATGGGATATGCCAGTGGAAATCGTACCCATAATCATAGGAGCACTAGGCACGATCCCAAGATCCCTGAAAAGGAATCTAGAAAAACTAGAGGCTGAAGTAGCTCCAGGACTCATGCAGAAGAGTGTGATCCTAGAAATGGCACATATAGTAAGAAAAGTGGTGGACTCCAAAGGATGGCAGGTATGCAACCCCGGAACCCCACACAATAAGTACCACCCAGTTCGAATTGGAGGACTGTGATAGGAAAAAAAATTAATAATGATAATAATGATGATAATAATAATAATAATTATAATAATAATAAAAATAAAAAAAAACCTTCTTCCACTTTTCTTCTGAAGATTGAATAAGAAATCCACAAAATCATGTTTCTTTTTCAATAATAATAATAATAATAATAATAATAATAATAATAATAATAATAATAATAATAATAATAATAATAATAATAATAATAATAATAATAATAATAGGTATAGCAATTTCTGCATCAAGGGAAACTCGGGGACACATGGAACACATTAATATGCAAAATCATGAGCTGTATGGGCAATGGCTATTGTGGCAGGAGAACAATTTGTATTAGCGAGTGTGTATGAACTTGGAATGGAAAGAAATGGGAGAGAAAGAGGCCGTTTTTAAGATGGTCTGAGTCTATATACCTTGGTTTTTGGAGTGTGAAAAGTGGCTGTGCTAGGTGTTGTGGATATTAGAGAGCGTAGATGTCAGAGACGGAATTGGTTATTCTTGGGAGATGTGAAGTTCCAGGAGAATATGAGAAGGGAGTTTCCCCTGGAAATAATTGGAAAAGGTTGATGATATTATTTGGAAGCATAAACTGGCGACGAGATGGTTATTTGGTTATGTGCTAGTGCTCATTACGACGCAAGGGGTGACTATTGATGGCTTTAGTGGTGAGAAGAGTAGGGACTGGAGGCATATTTATATGAATCGAAGATGGATGAAGGTTTAAGCTGGAGTATGAAGGAAATGCAGATTAAAGACGATTAAGAGAAAGCGAACCTGTAAAGCGAAAATAGATGGAAAATGGACCAGGGTTAAAGAGTGGAAAATACGAGGAATACGTGAAGACTGAAACATTCAAAGATGTGGATGTAGAAGGAAGGAGAGAGCAAATAAAAAATAAAGTTGTAGGAAAAGGATATTATAAGTGAAAATAAGGGCTCAGTGTGTAGACAAATGGAAGATCTAGTAATTGCTGGATAGATAATAAGAAAAAGATAATTGAAAAAAAAGAGCCTCAATACCTAAGTGCAGGGAACTGTGTGTGTGTATGTGTGTGTGTGTGTGTGTGTGTGTGTGTATGTGTGTGTGTGTGGGCTTTCAGTCTCGCTGCTGGTGAGCTACCAGTTTAGGTATAGTAAGCATTAAGGTATGCCGAATTTTCGTACAGCAAGCAAGCTATGACCATGACAGCAATGTCTTCATTGTCTTTTTATATGAGACACACACTTATCAAGGAGAAAAGATAATGAACTGATAAAGATGCAGAGATTAAAATGCTGGAAACTCTCTCTCTCTCTTTTCTTTTGTTTTTTTTTAGAGTACGAATAACATTGATTAACGTAAGGACTGAAACTACGGAACTGTTTAAAGAAAAGAAACCTTGGAATATTAATATTTTCATCGAGAAGTCATAGAGGCGCCAGTTTGTTTTTGTGGCGGCCATCTCCAATTACCTTGATTGGGGGAATCTGTGAAAAGCTCAGTTTATCAAATGATTTTCCCGCCCATGAAAGACTTTGGATCAGTTTCCTCTGGATGAGCGATTGGATGATCCTGATTTATATATGATTGGGCTCCAAAGGAATATTGAGTTAGTGTATGTATATATATAAATATATATATATAATATCAATATATATATAAGATATAATATATATATATATATATACATATATTATATATATATATATATAATATAAAATAAGATAGATATATATATAATTTTGCATAAATATATATATATATATATATATATATATATATATATATATATATAAAATATATATATATATATATATATATGATATATCATATATATCTATATATATATACTATATATATATATAGATATATATTAGATATATATATATATATATATATATATATATGTATATATATATATACTATATATATATATCTATATATATATATATTATATATATATATATATCATATACTATATCTATATATATATATATATATATATATATACATATATATCATTATATATATATATATATATATATATAGATATATATATATATATATATATATTATATATAGCTGTAGAACACGTTATTGGCTTCAAGGAATTTAACTTTAGATAACCAATAACTGCATAGATGTCCCCATGGGAATATGGAGGATTTGTTTCTAATAATAATAATGATAATAATAATCCATAATTCTGACCATGACAACATTTTCCAGTTCTTTAACAAAAAAGCGAAAACGTAAAAGCCAAACATTGGCTATTACTGGCGAGTTTCCTTTACTTCCAGAGTCCGGCCCAATATGGACACTATGGAGTTTCATTAGGGAGTTTAACTGTGGCGTTCCATTTCCCCCACCCCGCTCCCCGGAGTGGTCAGACAGGCTAAATTGACCGCCTGTTAGGGCTCTTTTGGAAAAAAAAAAAAGGAGTTCAAGTTGGGAAGTTTATCTCTCTCTCTCTCTCTCTCTCTCTCTCTCCTCCTCCTCCTCCTCCTCCTCCAGAAAACGTTTACCCGGCTAAAAGCAATTCAGTTTGTTAGTTTTCACTTTTTGATTAATAATAATAATTAATAATAATAATAATAATAATAATAATAATAATAATAATAATAATAATAATAATAATAATAATAATAATTTTTGGGGTTACAATATCCACTATCATGTATACAAGTATCTTCTTGCTATGCATCTTTTCCCACCTCTATGTGGGGGTCGATGTATGCATGTATATGTCATGTATACATGTACATCTTTATGAAGAAGTATGAAGACTGAAGGACAGAAATATATAAATATATATAATAGGTATATTTGTGTTATATATATATATATATATATATATTATATAGAATAATATATAATATATATATATATATATATATATATATATATATCTAAGAGGTGAAAAGAGCGGGAATGGCTAATAATATGTTTAAAATTTTTGTGTATGATAATAAAGTCACATAGCTCTACTCGCCTAGAGACAAGGGTTGGTACGTTGCAAGTTCACGTTGGAGGAAAAGGTATTTGCTGAACAAGCAACTTGTCTCAGAGGTCGTTCCCCCGTTTGCGAGGCATGTACATTCGTTTGTACGCGTATTACAGGCCTACTGGTTCAGGGTACTTGTGGAAGACGCATTCTTTGTGCAAAGGAGATAACGTCAAGTGGTTGCTCCGAGTGTCGGGAGAAAACGCCCATCGAAAAGATGGGTCCGATTCCATGGTTGATTAGAAACGGGATTCTCTAACCTGACTAATACTAGACAAACAATATGAACCTTTTTTGGGGTTTTTGAGAGTGTAGAGTGTTAACCTTAGTCAGGAGGGTAGAATGTTATCTTACTGGTTTCTTTATGGTAGATTTGGGTGTTTATGCCATTATGACTTGTTAATCATTTTGTTCTTTGTTATAACCAATTGCTTTGGGAAATAAATAGTATTGTTTATATTTACGCAGTCTTAATAAGCCTCGTGACATCTTACAGACAGGGCACCGTTGGCAACAGGTAAGAGTTCCCAGTTTGTGTAGTTTAGGGAATAAGGAGGGTATACAGTGGTGGCCGCGGTTAAAGAAAGGGCTTTTTTATATATTTTCAAGCTGTAGGTACCCTCCGAAGGACTGGTGACCAGTTTTGAAACAAATAGGGGGTTTCGTTTTTTTTTTGATAGGGAAAGGGGTTATTAATCATGTCACAGGCAACTCAGGGTCATTACTGCTGATTCGACAGAGAGAAGCTGTTCCTCAGACAGTCTTCCTCTCCCAAGCCAAGTCAGTTGATTTCTTGAGATTAGGAATAAAGGTGTTTAAAAAAAAAAGAACGTGGGGAGAAAAAGTTTAATTTTCGACATATTAAAGTGTTTCGCAGTTCGCGCATGTTTGCGGTGTATGTGAATTCAGTTTACGGTCATATGAAGACGTAAGTGTATTTTCAAGTTTTTTTTTTTTTCTTTCTTATTTTTTTTCTCCTTATATTTTGTGGATTTTCTTTACCCTTTTGTTCTTGTTCATGGAGTCGTGCCAGAGAGAGAGAGAGAGAGAGAGAGAGAGAGAGAGAGGGGCGAGTTAGCTCGGAAACATCTTGCGTTCTTTTTCTTTTCCTACCCCTTCCTTATTATTATTATTTTTTTATTGTCCTTTTCGTGGGGTAGATTTTGTGATTGGGGAAGGGGCATGCTTACCTTTTGTTATCCATTATTGGGGGGAAAATTTCTGTTGATTTTTCTTGATTGGGTTTAGTGTATATAAATACATTGATGCTATTGAGATCGGGGAAGTGTATCGGAAAAAACAGCCTTGGGAAACAAGATAAAATGGTGGATACTAAACCGACGACGCTGCTACCTCACGTGACGAACATTTCTGCGTGGGTCAGCCCGTTCAAAGGGATTGTGGATGGCGCATTGTCACAGCCTGTAAATATCTTCATAGAAGGAGTTAATAACTATTTAGCGGGAAAGAATATAGTAGACGATGTAGAGGCATTCAGAGAGGCGAAAGCTTTACTAGATTTCAATAAGGGAGACCTCAGTCATAGGTCAAGGAGTTTCCAATTTACAAAATGTCGTACGTGGACAGACTTGCAAGCATTTTTGAAAACAGCATATGGCTCAAAGGAACACGGAGATATGGTGAGAGACCTTCGGGGTCTTTATAAACTACGGAAAGGCCCTAACAGCCTTGTAGAACATAGTTCAAAGCTGTTTGACGCAGTGGCAGATTGGGTAGGAAAATTGAAAACATCTAAATGGGTTACAGGGGATAATCTCCCTCTAAATAATGTTCATAAACTGATCTATTTTTCCCTGCTATTACACGAGGTACCCGATGCAATAGTGGATAGCTTTGATGAAAAGGTTGAGCCTACCTCAGACGAAGAATTACTTAATACCCAAATAGATAAACACAGGTCTAAATGTCCCACCGTATATAGCACAATTTTTAACGGGACAGGCCCGAAGGATAGAGTACAGAGAGACACGGAACTTTCTCCTCATCGTCTGTGTGTAAAAGTTGAGTATAACAAAAGATCAATCGATCAAAAGCAACAGCAGTTGCGTTGTTTCAACTGCAATAAACCAGGACATCCAAAGAAATTGTGTAGGGTTAAATATTGTGGAATGTGTAAAAGTACTGATCATTATTGGCATCTTAGTCGATCTCAGATACGGAGAGATGCGAGGCCTGCACCTCAAGGTTCTGGTAATTATAATGTAGAACTTCCCAGGCAGGTCAAACCAAGGGGCAAAGGGATCGGCGAAATTTTGGTGAAGCCCGATCAACAAAAAAGGGTACAGGTGATTGGTAATATGCCATTGTGGTCTCTGTGGGGGGGACGCCCCAGAGCCCAAGCCTATAGTCTATGGAACAGTATGGATGTGGATATCCCAATTTTTATAGACACCGGGGCATCAATAAATCTAATGGACTATAATTTGTATCAGTCCATGTTCTCCAATTACCCTTTGCATCCCTCAATGGAGACGGTGTGTGATGTGCAAGCCCATAGATTAAACACCCTGGGTTGTGTTCAAATACGGTTTGCTCTCGGTGACAGAGTGTTAACAGAACCTTTTTTGGTAATAAAAGGAATTGCCTTAGGTAATAAAATCTTGTTGGGTCATCCTGCTTGTAGAAGACACAAGATTTCGATCCATGCGGGTGCTAATGGGATAACAATCGGGAAAATGGGTTATCTCATACCATATGAGGACGTGAATAGAATAGAGGACATGGAGGTTATTGAAAGAGGAGAGGTGCTTGGTGGTATTAATGGCGGTGATACGAGTGTTATTGGGAAAGGTAATGTTAAAACACACGTTGGTGATATGGGAGATGATTACGGGGGTTCTGTCAGAGTTCATAGTGGTAACAATGATACTAACAATACTGGTGATGATACTAATATGGATGTTATTTCTGATAATAACAATGCTGGGGATAATACTGAGGGTGGTAATTTGTATGGGGCGGTGGCAAGGGGAGATACTAACCACAAATATAGAGGTGTTTTATTTGAAGATATTATGTTACTACCAGGTTCAAAGATTATGGTAAAAGTTAAATTGAAGGAAATGAGAACACCCACAGATGTGTGTGTTATTGAAAACAGCGAAAAGCTCAGAGGAGTTGTTAGCACGGCATCGGTGAACAGTGTATCCAAGAATGGGGTTACGTGGGTGGAGCTATTAAACTGTAATGATACAGCTAGGAGATACCAGAAAAACACATATATAGTAGACTTCCAAGATTGGAATTGTGATAGTGGTTCTGTGGCTATCGTAGAGGGGAAACCTGAGTTTTCGGAGGCAGAAATACAATCAAGGAAACAAACATTTAGTGAACATTTGGCTAATGCGGATTATAGCGAACATGTTGAAGCGATAAGCGGGCTCTTGGCGGAATTTGGGGATACGGTGTTAGAGCATAAGGTAAATTTGGAGAGCAACTCAAAACCTATTTATATTCCTGCATATCGCATACCTTTCAAAATCAGAGAACAGGTAGAGAAAGAAGTTAATAGATGGGAAGAAGAAGGAATCATTAGACCCAGTGTGTCTCCTTACAACTTTCCCTTGTTAGCGGTACCTAAGAAAGACGGTTCGGTCCGTGTATGCGCTCGATTTTAGACGTTTAAATGAGAAAACGATCCCTGACCGCTACCCAGTTGCGTGCATACCAGATCTTTTTGTCGAAATTGGGGGACATAATATTTATAGCTCAATTGATTTGGCGCAAGGTTTCTTACAGGTCCCTCTCAGCGAGAGTAGCAAGGAATATACCGCCTTTCAGTGCCCAAGGGACACTATGAATTTACGCGAATGCCCTTTCGGTTTATCGGGCAGTCCGATGACTTTTACCAGGTTTGGTGAACACAGTTTTGCACGGGTTTATTGGGCAAAAAATGTTTTTTGTGTATATGGATGACATCCTGATCGCAACGGACACGATCGCGCAACACCTGGAAGTGCTTACAGAAGTACTTAGGAGGCTTAGATTAGCGGGGTTGAAAATCAAGCTAGCCAAGTGTTCGTTCTTGAAAAAGCAGATCACATATCTTGGTCACGTCATATCTAAGGAAGGGGTTAGAGTAAATGACGATAAAGTCAAAGCAATAGCGAATTTTCGCACCCCCAGATCAAAGAAAGAGATTAAGTCATTCCTGGGTATCGCCGGTTTCTTCAGGAGGTTCGTAAAAGGGTTTTCTAACATAGCAGCTCCCCTAACTGATGTGTTGCGGGAAGACGTTCAATTTCAATGGAAGGAACCCCAGGCGGAGAGTTTTCAAAAGCTTAAAGATGCGCAAATGAATCCCCCGGTTTTGAAGTTTCCAGATTTTAAGGAACCTTTTACATTAGTGACTGATGCAAGCCAGGAAGGTATAGGTGCTAGCCTTATGCAAAAGTTTGATGGAAAATTTTACCCTATAGCTTTTTATAGCAGGAAGTTCAGGACAAAAGGCAGCAACGAGAAGTCCATGGCCACCATAGATAAGGAAGCCTTTGCATAGTGTCGAGCTTAGTTCATTTTAAAATGTTACTGATGGGGAATAAAGTAGAAGTCCTTACAGACCACAAACCATTACTCGATCTTTTTAATAAACCCGATTTGTCTCCCAAAAGAGCTCGATGGTTTCTAACTATCAGAGATTTTGATGCAAAGCTCAAATATATAGAGGGCAAATTTAATGTTGTTTCTGATGCTCTCAGCAGGAGTTTTCATGACGCGGAAGGTTACCAAGTCGCGCAGGTCACTAACGAAGCCATACAATGGGATATACCTCTCATAGAGCTAAGGCAAGATGAAGACGAGGTTTTAGCAGATGCGAAAGCATTTCTGAGAGGGGAATTAGTCAAGAAACGTTATAGCTTGCCTTTTTCGGGTTTGGAGTTAGAAGGAAATCTGTTGGTTAGGAAAATTAAATATAAGTTGAGAATCAGTGAAAGTAAAGGAGATACGACACAGATCGTAATTCCGAAAGTCCTAATTCCAGTGATTTTAGATATAGTTCATTGCAGGTTCGGTAGTCCATCATTGGGAATAGAAAAAACATTATGATGAGTTCGGGCTAAATACATTTGGAAAAATATGGGTAGATGTGGAAAATTTCGTAAGGAATTGTGCGGTGTGCAACGCATGTAAGCCTGCTAGGACAACGTCATGCAAATTAGGATCGTATCCTATACCGAGTAGGCCTTTTCAGAGAATACATATGGATGTCTTAGGGAATTTTTGTGAGTCTAGATATGCTAACAAGTACTTGCTAGTGA
Organism: Macrobrachium nipponense; assembly: GCF_015104395.2. Taxonomy (NCBI): domain Eukaryota; kingdom Metazoa; phylum Arthropoda; class Malacostraca; order Decapoda; family Palaemonidae; genus Macrobrachium; species Macrobrachium nipponense. The sequence goes on along the minus strand of NC_061105.1, from coordinate 9,010,259 downwards.
TAATAGATGAACTTACAAGGATAGTAGAGAAATTTTCCCCACTTAAGCATAAAACGGCCGAAGAAGTAAGCCAATACCATTTTTTTTAATGGTATCGTTTGCAGATATGGTTCACCCGAAGTTCTATTAACCGACAATGGGAGGGAATTTGTAAACAAAACCTTGGAGTGTTTAGCTGAATTCATGGGGATACAGAAAGTAACAATTATTCCATACAGACCCGAGGCTAATGGGTTGTGCGAACGAGCAAACAGGAAAGTGCTTGAAGCGCTCAGAAAAACGGTAGGTGGTAATGATAGAAATTGGGACAGATATATTAACGTTGCTAGAACATAGCATTAACACCATGGTTAGCGATTCAATTAAAATGTCCCCTTTTGAAGCTTTGTTTGGTTATCCAGCGCGAGGCACATTTGATTTGTTAACTACGCCTCACCAGGGGGAGGATACGGTTGAAGCGCTGATATCCACAGCGAGAGAGAGACACGCATGTCTCAGCCGTAATCTCGAGTCCACAACCAGAGATATGGTTCAGAAGAGTATTAGTAAATCATCTGATCCCAAGGTCAATGTCGGTGATAAGGTATTTTTAAAACTTAACGTGAGAAATGAGTTAAATTACAAACTAGGCCCGAAGTTGAAGGTCCTTTTAAAGTCATTGAAGAGAAAATTGGAAATAGGTTTGTAGTTTTAAATGAACGAACAGGTCAGTCGAAGCTAACACATATCTCGAAATTGAAAAGAATTGTGGCAATTAATATATGATCGCGCAATTGCATTCATTTTTCCTATTTTTTTCCTTGTTATCTGTTTTTGTAATTTGATGACAGAATGGCTTCACATTTTTTTCCTTCTTTGCTTCCTTCTAATGTTTTTCTCTCATATTATATGTAAATCTGCGGCGTTTTGGCGTAAGATTTCGGGGTTAATATTTTTCGGCAAATTTTTGCTTTAGCTGAGAAACGGGATGGTCTTTTTAGCATGGGGTCAGTAATTAAATAGAGGAATTATTTATATCACCCGAGTGGTGTTATTATTAAGATGGTTTATGTATAATGAGATGGTTCTCCGGAGTGTGCTTACGAAGTTCAGTACTAAACATTTTTTTTTTGAGAATCACGAGTTTCTAGCGTCGCGAGTATGAATATGCTGCAATACGAAGCACCTGACGTGTTCATAGGTGGGTTTCTTTTTTTGCTAGGGTTGCTGTAAGGAATCTGGTTGTGAATCGAATCTTCCCTTTGGAATTGATTACTCGGGGATTTGCACGGTTTTCGGAGATGCTGATTATGACATTTCACGAGAACGTGTCATGTAAGGGGATTTTTTTTTTTCTTGTCGATAGGGTTGCTGCGCTAGCAGATTCTGTAACGGTACACATTCCGTTTTGGGAAAAGATGTTGAATTATATATATGTTTTTTTTCTTTTCTTAACGTCGTCCGAGAAGATTAAACAACTGATAGTTTTCTTTTTCTTTTCTCTTATGTGCGCTGTGTAATGGGGAGGGGAAGATTCACTTATTATTGTTGTATTATCTTATTTTTATTTATTTATTTTTTTCTTTCCTTTTCTTTTCTTACGAGAGATGTTGCAATGAGGGTTAAGATCTAAATAGTATTTTTCTTTTAGATAGAAGATATAATTTGTCAGGGTATGTGAGTTGTATAGAAGGGGTGTTCGGCATTATGTTTTATGG
>NC_061105.1:8966097-9008062 GCF_015104395.2 Macrobrachium nipponense | reverse complement strand
TTTCTTCGGGCCGATGGTTGCGTTGCAGCATATCCTGCAGCCGCCTGGACCTCCTAAGCGGCGCTGTAACATTGATGGGTGTTGCGCTACCGCTGTGGGACGTCACGGCTACTTTGATTTCCATCGGCTGCAGCCCGATGGATCAAAGTAGCCGTGACGTCCCACAGCGAGCGCAACTCCCATCAATGTTCAGCGCCGCTTAGGAGGTCCGGCGGCTGCAGGATGGCCTGGCAACGCAACCACGGCGAAGTGGCTTGAGACCTGGCTCAGGCGCCAATGACAACTCACCGCCACCAGCCAATAGGAGACAAGCATGGGGCAGACCCCGTGCTGTCAACCACAGATATAGGAGGACGGACACCGCACCAAGATCAGTCCACCCTCAGCTTTCCAGCCCGAGGATGTCTGGCAGCTCCAGACGAAAGCTCGCTTTAAGAAAGAGAGAGAGAGAGAGAGAGAGAGAAAATCGTTAATGACTTTGATGACTATGGTATCATAGTTTATCTGTAAAATTCAAATATATACACCTTTTTTTTTTTCACCCTGTATTTTACCATGACCTCTATAGGCGCTCTACTAGCCTGTTTAAGTAGCACTGAAAAAGCCGCTATTCGCAAAATAGAGAAGAATCTCTACAAGTGTAACGCTGCTGAAGTAGCCATTACTTTTAATAAAGTATATTATTATTATTATTATTATTATTATTATTATTATTATTATTATTATTATTATTATTATTATTATTATTATTATTATTATTATTATTATTATTATTATTATTATTATTATTATTTTGTTTAACACAGTCCTCCAACTCGACTGGGCGGTATTTATAGTGTGGGGTTCCGGGTTGCATCCTGCCTCCTTAGGAGTCCATCACTTTTCTTACTATGTGCGCCGTTTCTAGGATCACACTCTTCTGCACGAGTCCTGGAGCTACTTCAGCCTCTAGTTTTTCCAGATACCTTTTCAGGAATCTTGGGACCGTGCTTAGTGTTCCTATGATTATGGGTACAATTTCCACTGGCATATCATATCCCATATCCTTCTTATTTCTATTTTCAGGTCTTGATAGTTATCCATTTTTTTCCCTTTCTTTCTCTTCAACTATGGTGTGCCATGGTATTGCGACATCAATGAGTGATACTTTCTTCTTGATTTTGTCAATCAACGTCACGTCTGGTCTATTTGCAAGTTTTATTATTATTATTATTATTATTATTATTATTATTATTATTATTATTATTATTATTATTATTATTATTATTATTATTATTATTATTATTATTATTATTATTATTATTATTATTATTTTATTGAATATAATGGCAGAGTTTACAGAACTTATTTTATACAGATTTCACTCAATTCCTCTAATGACTTAAGAGAATTCTGTATAAAATAAATTCTGTAAATCCTGCCATTATATTAAAAAAAACATGTTCGAAAGCAGGTCTGTTCCCAGCATATTATTATAATCATTATTTTTTTTTGCTCTATCACAGTCCTCCAATTCGACTGGGTGGTATTTATAGTGTGGGCTTCCGGGTTGCATCCTGCCTCCTTAGGAGTCCATCAATTTTCTTACTATGTGCGCCGTTTCTAGGATCACACTCTTCTGCATGAGTCCTGGAGATACATCAGCCTCTAGTTTTTCTAGATTCTTTTTAAGGGATCTTGGGATCGTGCCAAGTGCTACTATGATTATGGGTACAATTTCCACTGGCATATCGCATACCCTTCTTATTTCTATTTTCAGATCTTGATACTTATCCATTTTTTCCCTTTCTTTCTCTTCAACTCTGATGCCCCGTGGTATTGCGACATCAATGAGTGATATTTTGTTCTTGACTTTGTCAATCAACGTCACGTCTGGTCTGTTTACACGTATTACCCTACCCGTTCTGATACCATAGTCCCAGAGGATCTTTGCCTGATCGTTTTCTACACTCCCTCAGGTTGGTGCTCGTACTACTTATTACTGCAAGGTAGCTGATGTTTCTTGCACAGGTTTCAGTGGAGGGCTTTTGCCACTGAATCATGCCTTTTTTCGTATTGGTTCTGTGCAAGTGCCGGACATTCACTTGCTATGTGGTTTATGGTTTCATTTTTCGTATTGCACTTCCTACACATGGGAGAGATGTTATTTCCGTCTATCGTTCTTTGATCATATCTGGTTCTTAGGGCCTGATCTTGTGCCGCTGTTATCATTCCTTCAGTTTCCTTTTTTAGCTCTCCCCTCTGTAGCCATTGCCATGTGTCATCGCTGGCTAGTTCTTTAGTCTGTCTCATGTATTGTCCGTGCATTGGTTTGTTGTGCCATTCCTCTGTTCTATTTGTCATTCGCCTGTCTCTGTATATTTCTGGGTCTTCGTCTACTTTTATTGTCCTTCTTCCCATGATCTCTTTAGCCACTCGTCTTCACTGGTTTTCAGATATTGCCCCAGTGCTCTGTTCTCGATGTTGACGCAGTCCTCTATGCTTAGTAGTCCTTTCCCTCCTTCCTTTCGTGTTATGTATAGTATGTCCGTATTTGCTCTTGGGTGTAGTGCTTTGTGTACTGTCATATGTTTCCTGGTTTTCTGATCTATGCTGCGGAGTTCTGCCTTCGTCCATTCCACTATTCCTGTGCTGTATCTGATTACTACCACTGCCCATGAGTTTATGGCTTTTCTCATATTTCCGGCGTTGAGTTTTGACTTGAGTATCGCCTTGAGTCTCTGCATGTATTCTTTCCTGATCGTGTCCTTCCTCTCTTGGTGTTTCATATCCCCTCCTTCCATTATTCCCAGGTATTTGTATCCAGTCTCATCTATGGGTTTGATGTTGCTCCCATCTGGTAGCTTTATCCCTTATTATTATTATTATTATTATTATTATTATTATTATTATTATTATTATTATTATTATTATTATTATTATTATTATTATTATTATTATTATTATTATTATTCATAGGACAAATCCATATTCATATGGGAGAAGCTTGCAAGGCCCACTCACTTGAAATTCAAGATCAAAAGGACTTTGATCTTCCTTTGGAAGACGTTACAGAAGATGAAGGAAACAATAGAGAGGAGAAAAGAGAAAAAGAGGTAAATAAGCAGTTAATAAATAAATAAATAAATAAATAAATAAGTAGATAAATAAATAAGTAAATAAATGAGTAAAAAAATAAATAAGGCAATAAATAAATAAATAGATAAATAAAAACCAAGATTCAGTAAAGTATACAAGGTGTATTGTTGCAGTTTGTTATACCTTTCACCTTCGTCTGAACCTTTGAAGTTCCAGGGTCAAAATGTGTGAAGAATAATGTTTGGGGTGAAAAAGTACAGCATAACAATCCTAAATATCCTTCCTTTAATATCCTGCAACGTCTGACACGACATAACTGTCAGCACACTGTCAGCCAGAGTGTTCCCCGACTCCCTGGAGAGCAGGCAGAGGTAGCCAGCCAGACAGCCAACGCCCTTCCTTCCCCGTGAATAATCAAAGCACACAAATTAATCCACGACAACCCCTTTCATTGGAAGTGTCAAGGAGGAACCGCAGAGGGACCCCAGGGGGTCCTTTATCACGGCCCACCAAATTATAGAAACCAGACGCGGTTTCTGTCCCCTTCGCCCGAGGACGCTTCCGGTAAGCGTTAGGAGGACGACTAATGCGAGAGGAGGAGGGGAGGAGGAGGAGGAGGAGGAGGAGGAGGAGGAGGAGAAAGCACTGAAAATGAATAGTATATATAAATACATCATATATTCAGACCCCTATTTTCAAAAATTATCTGACATGCCATTAATCATAAAATTTGGAAAAAAAGTAATTTCACAAATTTATTCCGCCAGTTCAAATTTAATTTAATATCTTGGAATGTAATAAATATTGAGTTCAGGGGAAGGACCAAGCACTTGGACCTAAAAGGTCATTCAATCGCTGGAAAGGAGTGGGTGGTATGAAATTTCAAAGCAGTTGCACCATGAAATAATTGCCAAGATTGAGGGAAGACAATATGACCGGAGGCACAGTAAAAGGAATGAAGTAATGCATACAGCGTACCCCGTGAGGAACACCGGCGGCACTTCCTCCCCTCTGAAAAGAGTAAGTGAAATCTATCCTCCGACAGAATGTAAAGGTGAGAAGGAGAGAGGGAGGCGAGGGAAGAAGGCTTCCAAGGAATATAACTGACAGGTAGGTAAATTAAGACCCTTCAAAGCGGCAACGGGAATCCTGGAATCCTTCTTCGAGTAATGGTGTAAATAGCCTTCGAATCATCTCTCCCGGGGGCTGTCAGGAGATGAAAGTAGAGAAAGATTCTCCTTAATAAGGAGATGCTGTAGAATGTACTCGGATTGAAGGAGACGTGTACGTAAACACACATACATTTATACACGTCCATATACGTATACACATAAGTACATATAAATACATACTACTTAAAGTTGTATGCGGACCGAAAACAAACTTTAGTGGAATATAAAAATTTCACTTGATTTTTCCTTTGGTTTCTAATGAAGCACATTATGAGAATAATACCAGGGGTGACGTCACTCAGGTAGAAGCCAATCAAGAGGCTCCCAGTGATAACCTCCGCCTGAGAAGGTCTGCAAGACTCGTAAACGCTCGCCGTATGAGTCACCTTCCTAGGAACAAATGAAAACTCGGCCTACTGGAGAGGTTCTCTAGACCGTACTCAAGAGCCCGAAACATCACGATATAAGAACGACTCGCCACTGGAAATTCTACGGGCTGCTCTTGAGCAAGAGCCTGTTCTGGCATAAAACCTGCTTAATCTTAAACAACAACACTGGAATTCAGACCCTCAGCAGTCATCGCTTGATAATGTCCTGTGGATCAGGAAGAAACGTCGCGTTGGAGAGAGAGAGAGAGAGAGAGAGAGAGAGAGAGAGAGAGAGAGAGAGAGAGAGAGAGAGAGAGAGAGAGATAACTGTATAAGTAATAATAAACCAATGACTCAACCGTATTTTACCATGCCCTTTGGTGCATTGCTCGCCAGTCTAAGCAACAACGAGAAAGCCGTCATCAGAAAAATAGATGAGACTCTCTACAAGATTAATAGTGCTGAAGAAGCAATCATTTTTAACAAAACATGTCTACGAGAGGGTCTACTTCCGAAATAATAATAATAATAATAATAATAATAATAATAATAATAATAATAATAATAATAATAATAATAATAGTAATAATAATAATATAAGATATAATAATATAATAATATATAAGAATAATAAATATAATAATAATAATAATCTGCTGTAATAATAATAGCCCTGCTGACCTCCCAACTATAAATTAGGGTAGCAACGAAAATATCATCAGTCTACTCAAAACCACAGCCTTGAAAATATCTGGTCGAATCCAGAAGAAACGTCGGCATAAAATATTCACTTTGAGTTGTATTAATCTACGGACATTGTACACCGGATTTCAATAATAATAGTAATAATGTACATGTAATATATAACCGTGGATTTGTTTCTCAATAATAATAATAATAATAATAATCATAATAATAATAATTTTTTTCGCCCTACAGACCACTTTTAGGGCCCGGTAACAGAAAATATGCTGCAAATGCTGAATGGGAAAAGGAAATTGGAGAATTTCGTCAATTTTTAATTCAATTCGCTTCGCCAGTCGTGGCTCCACCCCCCCCCCCTCCCCCCAACCCCCTCCCTGCCCCTCACAGAGCGGATGACTGACGAGGCCTGACATGATTTGGGAAAGAGAAAAGCGCTCGGCGTTTTAAAAAAGGACTCCTCCTGCAGGTGGAGGATTCAAGAGATCCTATGATTATTATTCTCCATAATAAGGATTATCGTCGGGTTTGAAGTCCTGGCTGTTAAAATATTCGCCCCCCCCCCCCCCACAAAAAAAAAAATAATAAAAAAAATATTAAAATTGGTAAGGTGGGGGGGGGCGGGGGGGGGGGGTAGTTTCTAGCTCGATTTTTCAGCGGAATGGAAAGTAGAATTTAGGCCAAAGGCCAAGTGCAGGACCTGTGAGGTCATTCAGCGCTGAAATGGAAACTGGCATTAAGACGAAGGCGTAAAAGGAGAAGGTTAAGGAAAGTAAGATGGAAGGAGGAGAATATGAACGAAGGTACAGTAAAAGGAATGAAAGGGGGGTTCAGATATGGGCTGAACAGAAGCTGCAAAGAACCTTAAAAAATAATAACTTGCATTTTCTTCATAGTTTTGTAAAATAAAATAAAATATTATTGAGACATAATATTAACATCAAGTTCATTTGCATTTTCGCCATATTTTTGAAAAACAAAATTACAGAGAAATTCTACGAACATAAAATTCACTTCATTTCCGCCATAATTTTGTAAAAAAAAAAAAATGAAAAAAGTCTATTATGCAGAGCAATACTGGCAATCATTCCGAAGGTCTTTGATCACCATGCAATCGCAATTGCCTCCGTTTTTCCTGCAACATTGTCGGCTAATTGGGAAGAAGAACAGCGATCGTAGTTTCTTCGGATTATCAAAATTTCGCTTTTCAGCTCTTGCTGCAAATTGGACATTTTTAAGAATGTGTTTTTTTTTTTTTTTTTTTTTTGTACTCGGCAAACAGAGTTGAGTATATATTCATACGCATATGGCTTTAATTAAGAATATATAGCTTGTTTCGTTTGTAATTACCTCGCTGTTTGTGAGATTTTTTTTGTTTTATTTTTGTTATGGGAACTGATTATACTGGTAGGAACTTGCACAGGCTTTCACTTGATGAAAGGCGCCTATGTTATTGAAGTGAAAAAAAGATATATATATATATATATATATATATATATATATATATATTATATATATATATATATATATATATATATATATATATATATATATATATATATATATATATATAGTTTATATGTATTTATCCATCAAAATTCTACGGTAAAATTGATGAAGTACAATACGGATTAGCCTCCATCCTTCCCAGCAGAGAGAGAGAGAGGAGAGAGAGGGGGGACGGAGAGAGAGAGAGAGAGAGAGAATGAGGGGGGGCGAGAGAGAGAGAGAGAGAGAGAGAGAGAGGAGAGAGAGGGAGAGAAGAAGAGAGAACTTGATTGCCTTTATGCCTATACTTTCAAATTAGATAAACCTGATTCCTCCGGGAACCGAAATCATTCAGTTCCAAGAAGATTAAGGAGAAAGCTTTTAAACTTTTTGTGAAGAGTTCCTCTGCAACTTACTTTACTAGTTTTTTTTGTTATTTTTCTTATTGTTAGACTTCCCATTGAACTTTAGGGATGAACTGCTTGTGTGGTAGTTGGGTGGCCTGTTTGTCTGTCCATATGTTTGTGTGTATGCAATGTAATATAAAATTTAACCCAAATGCCATGCTCTTGGACCTATGAGGTCATTCAGCGCTGAAAGGGAAACTACCAGTCAAGAAAGTTTGAAAGGTGTAACAGGAGGAAAACATCGCTCAGTTGCACTAAGAAATAACTGTTAGGAGAGGGTGGAAAGCAAGGATGGAAGAGAGGGACTATGAAAAGAGGTGCAGTAAAAGGAATGGTGTGTATGCAATAACCAAATAACCCAAAAACCGTGATTACAGATTCTTGAATTTCCCGAGTATGTATATACCACGAACCTTCGAAGACATACAGGCTTCATCATCAGGTACCGATGTGTTTGTGTGTTTTTTTGGGAGGAGGGGGGTGGGTGGGTGTTTGGCAATTAGGTGTTTGTTTGATAATATCTGTAAAACAGGACACGGTGAAACATATTGTTTAGAAACTGGTCACAGATCTGAAAAATTAGCTATGCCTGGTCTCCATGATTACTTTGTCAGTAAGAATGACATTTGAATCATTATGAAATATTAAAAAAAATATTACTATTATCATTATTTCCATTATTTAAATAATGGCCATCTTATAAAGCAATAACATAAATAAGCACACAGGTCAGACGTCTACAGTGCGCGCAACAGAAAAACAAAGCAATAAATAAATAAAGAAACAAGCAGCTAAACATACGAACACACAAATAGCAATTCTACCAGAAGTTCCCCCCCCCCCCACCCCCAAAGAAACATATTCGTGGCAAATTGCAATCATGAATATTTTCACTCCCTCCAAATCACCCTAACGAAGCGATGAAGAACGCGAAAAATATTGACTACTTGCTACCAGCATCGGCGACGAGATGCCAGAGGCGCCTAGCAAATGTATTTCGACGACTCCACATTTATAATCGGTAAGTTGAAATAGAACAGTAATAGATAAGAAGATTAGCAATTAAGATAAAAAAGCAGTGTACTGTACATGAGAGAACCTTACCGATATTGGTCCGTGAAATGACCTTAACGATTAAAATATATAAGAATAAATATTGTGCACTGTGTACCATCCGTAAATATGCCAAAGGCTAGCAGTATAGTAAATGAATTTGCATTATACGGCCTGAATAATTACTGCCTAATGTGTGAATGAAAGTAGGGAGTTATCACTTTAACGAGAGAAAAAGTAGGGTACTCAAGAACTGGTCCACCATATAACCACCAAAAAACGCACACAAAAAAGATAACGATAATTGACTACTTGGAGCATATAAAACCGGCATCAGTTGCCAAAAGCCGCCAGAATGTTTCCACGGAGATTTGCCTGTAATACGAAGAATGAGTAAAGTGATAATTTAAAATTGAAAGGAAAACACGAACACACAACCGTACATTACAGGAAGTGTTTCAAGGGAATATAGTAAAACAGCAATGTGCTCACAAAATTTATCACAGGAGCAAATTCTCGCTGCCGAGGAATTATGCAAAAAGGTAAATGGACTGTTTTAATTTTTCACATCTGAATATTTCATCTGCTGCGTTGCGAATCTCTCACTTACCTGAACTTATTATTATTATTATTATTATTATTATTATTATTATAATAATTAATTATTATTATTATTATTATTATTATTATTATTATTTATTTTTTTTTCAAAGAAAACTCATAATCATATGATTTAATAAAATAAAATGGAAAAGTAAATCTACAATAATATGTCGTTTGATCTTGTTATTTTAAATAACAAGATCAAAACAGACATAGTATGGTGGATTTACTTTTCCATATTATTGTTATTATTTTATTATTATTATTATTATTATTATTATTAGTTATTATTATTATTATTATTATTATTATTATTATTATTATTATTATTATTATTATTATTATTATTATCAAGAATTAACACTCATGCATAGGGAAGAAGTATACTATGTGTCATTAATATTGTTAATTATTATTTGTATTTTATTTATTTATTTATTTATTATTTTATTTATTATTATTATTATTATGATTATTATTATTATTATTATTATTATTATATTATTTATTATTATTATTATTATTATTATTATTATTATTATTATTATTATTGCGAAGAATTAACACTCAAGCATGTGGAGGAAGTATGTGTCATTAATATTATAATTATATTACGAACATTCGTGAACGTGGAATAAATATATGAGGTCTGTTCTTATCTAATTATTATTATTATGATTATTATTATTATTATTATTATTATTATTATTATTAAGAATGAGCAAACATGTATCTGGACGAAGTCTGCAAGGCCACCAACTCCTAATTTGACAAAGCAGAGAAAAGAAACTCACGAAGTAACCAACACACAATCAACGACAGACCAATACAGAAGAAACAGAGATAAATGAATAAAACGGTAAACGAAGATATACAAAGACTGCCTTAAAAAGATGGAAATATAAAACAAATGGCAACACAAATCAAGAGGTTGAGAGAAAGGAAACACGTTGTTGCCATCAGCTCAAAGTGAATCTATTTTTTGTATTTTCTCTCGTCTGATTAGCAGCCGCCCATAAATGCTGGCAAGTCTGTTTCATTCGCGTTGATGGTTTTAATCCCTCTACACTTAAAATATAATTCTTTGTGGCTTTTCTGCTCATGGTGGCTCCGTTGGTGTGTATGCCAAATCTGTTTGTTTATCTGCTCCTCTGAATTCCGTTGTTGGCATCTGCGATGTTCGTTTTTTTTTTCCCTGTTCTTTTTTTTTTTTATTGTAAAGTCTGTTGTCTCTGTTGCATCTTTTTGTTGAATGGAATTAAATGGAATTAATAAATTTAATGGAATTAATGAATTTAATTCCAATGATTCTCTGGTTTAGTTGTCATCAAGTTTATCTTTTATTTATGAGTGTTCGACTTTTTGTTTTTATTTTTGGATAATATTTTCGTAATATATCCTATTTTCTTTCATTTACAACATTTCCCATGTTTTCCTCTTATTTTCTGCACCTCTAAAATTTTCAATGTAACCTTCCACACCTAATTTCAAAGAGTTTAATTTATTTTTACTTAAACTACTTAGATGCACACTCAGGTCATTGTATTTTTACTTAAATTATTTAAATGCGCATTTAGTTCATTGTAAAGACCGATAACTTACCAATGATACTTTTTCCAACAAAGCTGCCTCAAACTCACTTATACTCCCATGATCAATTGAGATCTATCATTATTTAGGTACAGGCTAACGACATAGGCCGAAGAAAGTCCCTACCTTGCCCAGACCCGCAGAATATAATTATGGAATGGCAAATGCAACCAGAGAATCCACCCACCCCCCATATATATATATATATATATATATATATATATATATATATATATATATATACATATATATATATATATATATATATATATATATATATATATATATATATATATATATATATATATATATATATATATATATATAATCATATATATATATATATATATATAATATATATATATACATATATATATATATATATATATATATATATATATGTATAATATATATATATATATATATATATATATATGTATGTAATCTATATATATATATATATATATATATATAATATCTATATTATATATATATATACATATATATATATATATATATATATATATACTATATATATATATATATATATATATATATATATATATATATATATATATATAATATATATATATAAGTATATATATACAAAAATACATATATATATATATATATATATATATATATATATATATATATATATAGTATATATATATATATATATATATATATATATATATATATAATATATATATATATATATATATATATATATATAATATTTAATTCTGGAATGGCAAATGCAACCAGAGAATTCCTCCCGCAGTCCCCCAGCACAGAAAAAAAAAAAAATTGCAATTGCGGGAAGCAGAACATTCGAAAATAGCAGTGCCACTCGCCACTCTCTTCCCCTCGGCACAACAACCATTCATCAGCAATTGCAACATGCAATTCCGGTGCCGCGGGAGACAGAGCACTTTATCTTCGGAAAGGGCTCTTGATGAAAACACATCGAAGACGACGCGCAGTTTTCCCCCGAAGAATGATGACTCCGCCGAAGTCGAATGACTCCGCCAGGAAGTTGCGTCTCTCTCTCTCTCTCTCTCTCTCTCTCTTCTCTCTCTCTCTCTCTCTATATATATATATATATATGACTGATTGTTTAGTTTGTCCGCGTCTTCGACGACTACCCGGAAGATCAGAATGAATTGTTGGGGTTGGGGATAGGGGGGGGGGGGGGGGGGAGGGGGAGGTTTTGCCAGCTGTTCATTACTCCAAGAACTCGTTATGAAGAGAGGCAAGAGGAAAATGGTGCTACATCGAGTCTCCAATCTCGGTTTTAGATGGAGAGGCTGATGAAGAGAGCCATTTCACTTGACAGGGTTTTGGGATTAGTCAAGTCAATCCGCTCAGGATTAACGCGGGTTAAGGATACCAAGAATAATAATAATGTAATAATAATAAATAATAATAATTAATAATAATAATAATAATAATAATAATAATAATAATGAATAATGAATAATAATAATATAGTAGCATGGATCTTGACATGGAGAAACAAATCCAGTTGCGTAGAGATTAATTTTTAAACGTGTACCAATACATAAGTGTGCGTTTGTTTCTCAATAATAATAATAATAATAATAATAATAATAATAATAATAATAATAATAATAATAATAATAAGTTGTATATACTTATTAATTCTTAATAATAATATTATTAATGATAATATTATCGTATTTAGGAGGCAGACCCTCTCTCAAGCACGCTTTATTAAAATTAATGGCTACTTCAGCAGCGTTACACTTGTAGAGATACTTCTCTATTTTTCAAATAGTGGGTTTTTCCGTGCTACTTCAACAGGCTAATAGAGCGCCTATAATGATAATAATCATTATATATATTTTATTTCAATAAAATGCCTTATATACTTATTCCAAATGCATTTTTTTCTTCATAATAATAATAATAATAATAATAATAATAATAATAATAATAATAATAATAATAATAATAATAATAATATAATAATAATAAGAGTAATATTTATAATAATAATTATAATAATAATAACAATAATAATAATAATAATAATAAAAAAATCCTCATAGTAGCACGAGTCTTCAAATGGAGAAACAAATCCACAGTTATGTAAATGTACATATATTTCAGTTTAAAAACAGCAAAGATATCATTCGGGATTCCCAAAAGCTATCTTTGCTGTTTTTAAACTGAAATATATGTACATTTACATAACTGTGGATTTATTTCTCCAATAATAATAATAATAATAATAATAATAATAATAATAATATAATAATAATTAATAATAATAATAATAATATATTAATAATAATAATAATAACAATAATAATAATAATAATAATAATAATAATAATAATAATAATAATAATAAAACAATAATAATAATAATAACAATAATAATAATATTAATAATAATAATATTCAGTTTCGGCCATGGTTCGTCGCCAGCCAATATTCAAGCCCAATAGTTTCGCGAAATGAAAGCTTTCGCCGATATCAACCCTCTCAAACTATCCGGGCTTTGAGCTGGAATTTGTTGGTAACAACAAAGGATTTGTTAAAAAGACAAGTAAATAAAAAACTAAATAAAATGTATAAGGCCCGTAATCCTGTAAATCAAGCACATCCCCTATCAAAGGACACAACAACTATTCATTCCAGTGGCAGGACTTGATTGTCTGTCGAACTGGACACAACACCGTGGAAAGAATCCTGTATGCAGGAGTATCCGATACAGGATCGAGTGTGCTTTGTCCTACGGTAATAGCGTTTACACGAGTCCTCTCACTTTGTAGGATATCAAGAGTCATGAAAACCGAAAACAGTTCATGAAGTGGAAGCTTAGTTTTATTTCAAACTGTTGACTGGTGGGCGATAAAAGATACCAGATTTCTCATTTCGAGAACACAGCCTTTTACAGGGATATTATGATATTCACTCAAACAAACAAACACACACACATTATTTGTATATATATATATATATATATATATATATATATATATATATATATATATATATCTATTCTATATATATATATGATATATATATATATATATATATTATATTATATATATATATATATATATATATATATTATAGATACATATATATATATATATATATATATATATATAGGTAGGTGTTTGGTTTGTTTGTTTGTTTGTTTGTATGGTGTTTTTACGTTGGTTATTCAGCAAAGGGACCAACGGCTTTACCTGACTTCCGAACCACGTCGAGAGTGAACTTCTGTCACCAGAAATATACATCTCTCACACCTCAATGGAATGCCCGAGAATCGAACTCACATCCACCGAGGTGGCAGGTCAAGACCATACAGACCACGCCAATGAGGCGCTATATATTGGTAGGTGGACGAAGTAGCTATCTTTCAGAAACTCCACCAGCGAAGATTCATCTATATTTCAGCAATTTACAGTTTGGATGTTTCTGTAACCAATGTCTGTCGCTGTTTATTGGAGACACTCTTTGCTGGAAGACAAGACTATTATTATTATTATTATTATTATTATTATTATTATTATTATTATTATTATTATTATTATTATTATTTTATTTTTTGGGTCTATCACAGTCCTCCAGTTCGACTGGGTGGTATTTATAGTGTGGGGTTCCGGGTTGCATCCTGCCTCCTTAGGAGTCCATCACTTTTCTTACTATGTGCGCCGTTTCCAGGATCACACTCTTCTGCATGAGTCCTGGAGCTACTTCAGCCTCTAGTTTTTCCAGATTCCTTTTCAGGGATCTTGGGATCGTGCCTAGTGTTCCTATGATTATGGGTACAATTTCAACTGGCATATCCGATATCCTTCTTATTTCTATTTTCAGGTCTTGAAACTTATCCATTTTTTCCTTTCTTTCTCTTCATCTCTGGTGTCCCATAGTATTGCGACATCAATGAGTGATACTTTCTTCTAGATTTTATCAATCAACGTCACGTCTGGTCTATTTGCACGTATCACCCTATCTGTTCTGATACCATAGTCCCAGAGGATCTTTGCCTGACCGTTTTCTATCACTCCTTCAGGTTGGTGTTCGTACCACTTATTACTGCAAGGTAGCTGGTGTTTCTTGCACAGGCTCCAGTGGAGGGCTTTTGCTACTGAATCATGCCTCTTTTTGTATTGGCTCTGTGCAAGTGCCGGACATTCGCTTGCTATGTGGTTTATGGTTTCATTTTTCGTATTGCACTTCCTACATATGGGAGAGATGTTATTTCCATCTCCCCTCTGTAACCATTGCCATGGTTATTATTATTATTATTATTATTATTATTATTATTATTATTATTATTATTATTATTATTATTATTATTTTATTATTCATAGGACAAATCCATATTCATATGGGAGAAGCTTGCAAGGCCCACTCACTTGAAATTCAAGATCAAAAGGACTTTGATCTTCCTTTGGAAGACGTTACAGAAGATGAAGGAAACAACAGAGAGGAGAAAAGAGAAAAAGAGGTAGGTAAATATGCAAATAAATAAATAAATAAATAAATAAATAAATAAATAAATAAATAAATAAATAAATAAATAAATAAGTAAATAAATGAGTAAATAAATAAATAAGGAAATAAACAAGTAAATAAATAGATAAATAAAAACAAAGATTCAGTAAAGTATACAAGGTGTATTGTCGCAGTATGTTATGCCTTACCCTTCGTCTGAACCTTTGAAGTTCCAGAGTCTAAATGTGTAATGAGTAACGTTTTGGTGGAAAAAGAGTACAGCATAACAATCATGAATATCCTTCCTTTAATATCCTGCAACGTCTGACACGACATAACTGTCAGCACACAGTCAGCCAGAGGGATTCCTCTCCTCCCTGGACAGCAGGCAGAGGTAGCCAGCCAGACAGCCAACGCCCTTCCTTCCCCGTGAATAATCAAAGCACACAAATTAATCCACGACAACCCCTTTCATTGGAAGTGTCAAGGAGGAACCGCAGAGGGACCCCAGGGGGTCCTTTATCACGGCCCACCAAATTATAGAAACCAGACGCGGTTTCTGTCCCCTTCGCCCGAGGACGCTTCGGGTAATCGTTGGGAAATGGATGACTGATGCGAGAGGAGGAGGAGGAGGAGGAGGAGGAGGAGGAGGAGGAGGAGAAAGCACTGAAAATGAATATTATATATAAATATAATATATATTCAGAGACCTATTTTTAAAAGGTATCTGACATGCTATTAATCATAAAATTTGGAAAAAAAAAAGTAATTTCACAAATTTATTCCGTCAGTTCCAATTTACTATCTTGCAATGAAATGAATATGGAGTTTAGGCGAAGGACCAAGCACTGGGACCTATGAGGTCATTCAATCGCTGGAAAGTAGTGGGTGGTATGAAACTTCAAAGCAGTTGCACCATGAAATAATTGCAAAGATTGAGGGAAGACAATACGACCGGTGGCACAGTAAAAGGAATGAAGTAATGCATACAGCGCACCCCGTGAGGAACACTGGCAGCACTTCCTCCCCTCTGAAAAGAGTAAGTGAAATCTCTCCTCCGACAGAATGTAAAGATGAAAAAGAGAGAGGCGGACGAGGAAATAGAAGAAGAAGAAGAAGAAGAAGAAGAAGAAGAAGAAGAAGAAGGCTTCCAAGGAATAAAACAGACAGGTAGGTAAATTAAGACCCTTCAAAGCGGCAACGGGAATCCTGGAATCCTTCTTCGAGTAATGGCGTGAATAGCCTTCGACTCATCTCTCCCGGGGGCAATCAGGAGATGAAAAGGGTGAAGGATTCTCATTAATAAGGAGATGCTGTAGAATGTACTTGGATTGAAGGAGACGTGTACATACGCACACATACACTTATACACGTGCATATACGTATGCACATAAGTACATATGAATACATACTACTTAAAGTTGTATGCGGACCGAAAACAAACTTTAGTGGGATATAAAAATTTCACTTGATTTTTCCTTTGGTTTCTAATGAAGCACATTATGAGAATAATACCAGGGGTGACGTCACTCAGGTAGAAGCCAATCAAGAGGCTCCCAGTGATATCCCCCGCCTGAGAAGGTCTGCAAGACTCGTAAACGCTCGCCGTATGAGTCACCTTCCCAGGAACCAATGAAAACTCGGCTTACCGGAGAGGTTCTCTAGACCGTACTCGAGAGCCCGCAACGTCACGATATAAAAAGGACTCGCCACTAGAAATGGAATTACGGGCTGCTCTGTGAGCAAGAGCCCGTGCTGGCACAAGGCCAGCTTAATCTTAAACAACAACAACAACTAGAAATGGTTACGGGCTGCTCTGTGAGCAAGAGCCCGTGCTGACACAAGGTCAGCTTAATCAAAAACAACAACTGGAAATTCTACGGGCTGCTCTTGAGCAAGAGCCCGTGCTGGCATAACGCCAGCTCAATCTTAAACAACAACACTGGAATTCAGTCCTTCAGCAGTCATAGCTTGATAATGTCCTGTGGATCAGGAAGAAACGTCGCGTTGGAGAGAGAGAGAGAGAGAGAGAGAGAGAGAGAGAGAGAGAGAGAGAGAGAGAGAGAGAGATAATTGTATAAGCAATAATAAACCAAATGACTCAACCGTATTTTATCATGCCCTTTGGTGCGTTGCTCGCCAGTCTAAGCAACAACGAGAAAGCTGTCATCAGAAAAATAGATAAGACTCTCTACAAGATTAATAGTGCTGAAGCAGCAATCATTTTTAACAAAACATGTCTACGAGAGGGTCTCCTTCCGAAATAATAATAATAATAATAATAATAATAATAATAATAATAATAATAATAATAATAATAATAATAATAATAAAAATAATAATAATAATAATAATAATGTTTAAAAAATATCCACAGTTATATATAAAAAATATATTTCTATGTAGAAATATAAAACAAAGACTTTCGAACACCTGAACGGTGTTCCTCATCAGTGTGACGTTAAAATGTAATGAAGAGAATAGTTTCCCTCCGAAGAGCATCTAAAAAGATGGGCGGGGCGAGAAAATAATATCAGCCCATCATCGAAGTGCTGGTTCGTGTTTTAGGTAATCCCAAACTCAACAGGCAGTTGCGCCAACCTCCTCGATCTCCGAAGCCTGCGAAGTTTGCTCCGCTTTTGCACTGCATAGGTGCCATAGCCGGAAACATCCGCTGGGACGTCGGCTATCCTGGAGAGAGAGGGGAAGAGGAAGCAGAGCATCAGGGTTCACATGGTCAACGTCGGTTTTAAAAATAAATTCTTTTAAGTATTGCCTGGCAATGAAACTGTTTATAAAAGGGTCTTCATTGGTAAACGACTTGTTATCCTCAAAAGATATTCCCATGTTTATAGCGGCGCCTTCAACTAGTCTTCTCACGTGAGAATCGTCGCTTTTAAAAATAATCTGTGCACCATCCCAATTAATTCTGTGGTCTAAATTAAAACTGTGAGCCACCAAAGCGCTGCCATGTGCATGAAGATCATAGGCCCTTCTGTGTTCCCTTAATCTGACCTCTAATCCCCTACCACTTTCCCCGTAGTAACAACCACTGCAATCCTGACAAGGAACCTTGTAAACACCGTTATTTCTCTTGGTACTGTTATTATTCTTTGTAAGAGCTTTTGCCAAAGTGTTTTTGTAAGTATAAACTATTTCTATGTCTTTTTGGCGACCTTTAGCCAGGATCATCCGACAGTGTAATTCACGAGTGATCCTCTGAACGCTAGAGAGGTTGGGATTGCCTCTGAGAGGTACTTGTCTACTGAGAGCAGTGGATTCGCCTTGGATCCCTGCAATGGTGTGTAGCTGTTAGTGCCCTTTATTCGACATCAACGCCTGCCTGCTTTTGAGCCTTCAGCACCTTATACCACTGTCACGCCCGTTTGATCGTTCTCCCGCTGCTGATGCATGGATGTTTGTCTTCGAGGAGCAGTTGATAGACAGCCGTGTGTGCATTCATTAATGGTGTCATCGCCCATATAGTGCCTGCTTGTAACCACCTATGATGTTAGATCGAGTGATGCGTGTAACGTTATTTGTAATTATGTATGTAAATATTTTTGAGTAATTGTATGATCTAGGATTAACGTTCTTTCCCTCTTTCATTGTTTTCTCCAAAAGAATATTTTCAGGGCTTTCTAGAAATAGGCTGTTTTCCTTCCTCCTCCTAATCACTGTCTCTTGTTCTATCGTGTGAATGAGGATATTTTTAGGTAAAATATTTTGTAAACCCTAATCAGTTTTTTTTTTCATGTGGGTTTAATTTAAGATTTATTTATAATAAATACTAAAGTTTTGGTTTATATTTTCGTTTATCCTCTGAGTGTTATTTGTTTTTTTTCACTGTCTGGAGATCTTGCCCCTTGGCTTTAAATTCTAACCTTTGTGGCACTGATCGTTAAGAGAAAAGAGCCTGTTCTTGCCACTTATACTTTTAAATAGTTGTGAGTAATGTTCATAACATATTTACCAATGAAGACCCTTTTATAAACAGTTTCATTGCCAGGCAATACTTAAAAGAATTTATTTTTAAAACCGACGTTGACCATGTGAGCCCTGATGCTCTACTTCCTCTTCCCCTCTCTCTCCAGATAGCCGACGTCCCAGCGGATGTTTCCAACTATGGCACCTATGCAGTGCAAGCAGGAGCAACTTCGCAGGTTCGGAGATCGAGGAGGTTGGCGCAACTGCCTGTTGAGTTTGGGATTACCTAAAACACGAACCAGCACTTCGATGATGGGCTGATATTATTTTCTCGCCCCGCCCATCTTTTTAGATGCTCTTCGGAGGGAAACTATTCTCTTCATTACATTTTAACGTCACACTGATGAGGAACACCGTTCAGGTGTTCGAAAGTCTTTGTTTTATATTTCTACATAGAAATATATTTTTATATATAATTGTGGATATTTTTTAAACAATTTGTACTCACGGAGCTGTGAATTTCTTAACAATAATAATAATAATAATAGCCCCTGCTGACCTCCCGACTATAAATTAGGGTAGCAACGAAAATATCATCAGTCTACTCAAAACCACAGCCTTGAAAATATCTGGTCGAATCCAGAAGAAACGTCGGCATAAAATATTCACTTAGAGATGTATTAATCTACGGACATTGTACACCGGATTTCAATAATAATAATAATAAAATACATGTAATATATAGCCGTGGATTTGTTTCTCAATAATAATAATAATAATAATAATAATAATAATTCGCTCTACAGACCACTTCTAGGGCCCATACAAAAATATGCAGCGAAATGCTGAATGGGAAAAGGAAATTGGAGAATTTCGTCAATTTTTTAATTCAAAGGCCAAGTGCAGGACCTGTGAGGTCATTCAGCGCTGTAATGGAAACTGGCATCAAGACGAAGGCGTAACAGGAGAAGGTTAAGGAAAGTAAGATGGAAGAAGGAGAATAAGAACGGAGGTAACGGAGGTACAGGAAAAAAAAAAAGATATTAATGAGAAATAATATTAACATCAGGTTCATTTGTATTTCCGCCATATTTTTGAAAAACAAAATTACAGAGAAATTCTACGAACATAAAATTCACTTCATTTTCGCCATAATTTTGTAAAAAAAAAAAATGAAAAAAAGTCTATTATGCAGAGAAATACTAGCAATCATTCAGAAGGTCTTTGATCACCATGCAATCGCAATTGCCTCCGTTTTTCCTGCAACATTGTCGGCTAATTGGGAAGAAGAACAGCGATCGTAGTTTCTCCGTATTATCAAAATTTCGCCTTTCCGCTCTTGCTGCAAATTGGACATTTTTAAGAATGTTTTTTTCTTTCTTTTGTACTCGGCAAACAGAGTTGAGTATATATTCATTAGCATATGGCTTTAATTAAGAATATATAGCTTGTTTCGTTTGTAATTACCTTATTGTGTGTGAGATTTTTTTTTGTTTTGTTTTTGTTATGGGAACTGGTTACACTGGTAGCAACTTGCACAGGAAGCTTTCACTTGATGAAAGGCGCCTATGTTATTGAAGTGAAAAATGATATATTTATATATATATGTATATATATATATATATATATATATATATATATATATATATATATATATATATATATATATATATATATATATATTATATATATTATACATCAAAATTCTACGGTAAAATTGATCAAGTACAATAGGGATTAGCCTCTATCCTCAGCAGAGAGAGAGAGAGAGAGAGAGAGAGAGAGAGAGAGAGAGAAGAGCCTTTGATGCCTATACTTTTCAAATTAGATAAACCCGATTCCTCTGGGAACCGAAATCATTCAGTTCCAAGAAGATTAAGGAGAAAGCTTTTAAACTTTTTATGTTGAGTTCCTATGCAACTTACTTTACTAGTTTTTTTTTATTGTTAGACTTCCCATTGAGCTTTGGGGATGAACTGCTTGTGTGGTAGTTGGGTGGTCTGTTTGTGTGTCCATATGTTTGTGTGTATGTAATGTAATACAAACTTTAGCTCAAGTACCATGCTTTGGGACCTATGAGGTCAATCAGCGCTGCATTTGAAACTGCCAGTCAAGAAGGTTTGAAAGGTGTAACAGGAGGAAAAAACGCCCAGTTGCACTAAGAATCAACTGGTTAGGAGAGGGTGGAAAGCAAGGATGAAAAAAAGAGACTATGAAAAGAGGTGCAGTAAAAGGAATGGTGTGTATGCAATAACCAAATAACCAAAAAACCTGTGATTCCAAATTCTTGAATTTCCTGAGTAAGTATATACCACGAACTTTCGAAGACATACAGGTTTCATCATCAGGTACCGATGTGTGTGTATGTGTGTGTGTGTGTTTTTTATGGGGGACGGGGGTGGGGGTGTTTGGCAATTAGGTGTTTGTTTAAAAACAGGTCCCAGATCTGAAAAATTAGCTATGACTGGTCTCCATGATTACCTTGTCAGTAAGAATGACATTTAAATCATTGTGAAATATTAAATAAGAATATTACTATTATTATTATTTCCATTATTTAAATAATGGCCAAATTATAAAGCAATCACACGAATAAGCACACTGGTCAAACGTCTACAGTGCAGGCAACAAAAATAGCAATGCAATAAATAAATAAAGAAACAGGCAACTAAACATACGAATACACAAATAGCAATTCTAGCAGAAGTTTGTTCCCCAGAAACATATTCGTTGAAAATTGCAATCATGAATATTTTTACTCCCACCAAATCACCCTAACGAAGCGATGAAGAGAGCAAAAAATATTGACTACTTGGTACCAGCATCGACGACGAGATGCCAGAGGCGTCTATCGAATGTATTTCGACGACTCCACATTTACAATCGGTAAGTTGAAATAGAACAGTAATAGATAAGAAGATTAGCAATTAAGATAAAAAAAGCAGTATACTGAAAGGGAGAGAACATTAGCGATATTGGTCCGTGAAATGACCTTAACGATAAAAATATATAATAATAAATATTGTGCACTGTGTACCATCTATAAAGATGCCAAAGGCTAGCAGTACAGTAAATGAATTTGCATTATACGGCCTGAATAATTACTGCCTACTGTGTGAATGAAAGTAGGGAGTTATCACTTAGACGCGAGAAAATCATCAACAGATATATATATAAAGGAAGGGTACCCAAGAATTGGTCCGCCATAAAATCACCAAAAAGCGAACACAAAAAAAGGTAAAAATAATTGAGTACTTGGCACGAATAACACCGGCATCAGTTGCTAAAAGCCGCCAGAATGTTTCCACGGAGAATTGCCTGTAATGCAAAGAATGCATAAAGTGATCATTTAAAATTGAAAGGAAAACACGAATACATAACAGTACATTACAGAAAGTGTTTCAAGGAAGGATAGTAGTACAGGAATATGCTCCCAAAATTTATCACAGAGCCAAATTCTCGCTGCCGAGGAATTATGCAAAAAGGTAAATGGACTGTTTTAATCTTTCATATCTGAATATTTCATCTGCTGCGTTGCGAATCTCTCACTTACCTGAAGTTATTGTTATTATAATTATTATTATTATTAAGAGTGAACACTCATGCATGTATAAGTGGTATATAAGGACTATTATTATTACTATCATTATTATTAGGTATATGTGACGTATTATTATTATTATTTTTATTATTATTATTATTATTATTATTATTATTATTATTATTATTATTATTATTATTATTATTATTATTATTATTATCATATAAGAACGAATACTCATGAACGTGGAACAGATTTATAAAGCTTGTCCTTATTTATATATTCATTCATTTTTTTGTATTTATTTATTTATTTATTATTAACATTATTATTATTATTATTATTATTATTATTATTATTATTATTATTATTATTATTATTATTATTATCATTATTATTATTATTATTATTGTGAAGAATTAACACTCATGCATGTGGAAGAAGTATATGTGTCATTAATATCATAATCATATTACGAACACTCGTGAACGTGGAATAAATATATGAGGCCTGTTCTTATTTATTTATTTATTAATTATTATTATTATTATTATTATTATTATTATTATTATTATTATTATTATTATTATTATTATTATGAAGAATGAGCAAACAAGCATCTGGACGAAGTCTGCGAGGCCATCAACTCCCGATTTGACAAAGCAGACAAAAGAAACTCACGAAGTAACCAACATACAATCAACGACAGACCAATACAGAAGAAACATAGATAAATGAGTAAAACGATAAACAAAGATATACAAAAACAGCTCAAGAAAGATGGAAATATAAAACAAATGGCAACACAAATCAGGAGGTTGCGAGAAAAGGAACACGTTGTTCCCATCAGCTCAAAGTGAATCTATTTTTTTATTTTCTCGTCTGATTAGCAGCCGCCCATAAATGCTGGCAGGTCTGTTTCATTCGCGTTGATGGTCTTAATCCCTCTGCACTTAAAGGTAATGTAATGCTTCGTGGCTTTTCTGCTCGTGGTAGCTCCGTTGGTGTGTATGCCAAATCTGTTTGTTTATCTGCTCCTCTGAATTCCGTTGTTGGCGTCTGCTAGGTTGTTTTTTTTTCTGTCCGCGGTTCTTTTTAATTGTAAAGTCAGTTGTCTCTGTTGCATATTTTTTAATGGAATTAAATGAAATTAATGAATTAAATTGCACTGATTCTCTGGTTTAGTTGTCATCAGGTTTATCTTTTATTTATGCGTGCTCGACTTTTTTATCTTATTTTTGGATAATATTTTCGTAATATATCCTATTTTCTTTCATTTACAACATTTCCCATGTTTTCCTCTTATTTTCTGCACCTCTAAAATTTTTATTGTAACTTTCCACAACTAATTTCAAAGAGTTTAATTTATTTTTACTTAAATTACTTAGATGCACACTTAGGTCATTCTAAAGACCAACTTACCAATGATACTTTTTCCAAGAAAGCTGCTTCAAATTCACTTATACTTCCATGATCAATAGAGATCTATCTTTATTTAGGTACAGTCTAATGACATAGCCCGAACGAAGTCCCTACCTTGTCCAGACTCGCAGAATATAATTCAGGAATGGCAAATGCAACCAGAGAATCCCCCCACCCCTCATATATATATATATATATATATATATATATATATATATATATATATGATATGTATATATATATATATATATATATCTATATATGTATATATATCTATATATATATATATATATATATATATATATATATATATATATATATATATATATTATATATATATATATAATCTGGAATGGCAAATGCAACCCGAGAATTCACATTCATACCCCCACCCCCGCCATCAAAAAGAAAAAAAAATTCTGGAATGGCAAATGTAACCAGAGAATTCCGCCGGCCCTCCCGCCCCCCACAAAAAAAAAAAAAAATGGCAATTGCGGGAAGCAGAGCATTCGAAAATAGCAGTGCCACTCGCCACTCTCTTCGCCTCGGCACAACAACCATTCATCAGCAATTGCAACATGCAATTCCGGTGCCGCGGGAGACAGAGCACTTTATCTTCGGAAAGGGCTCTTGATGAAAACACATCGAAGACGACGCGCAGTTTTCCCCCGAAGAATGATGACTCCGCCGAAGTCGAATGACTCCGCCAGGAAGTTGCGTCTCTCTCCTCTCTCTCTCTCTCTCTCTCTCTCTCTCTCTCTCTCTCTATGACTGATTGTTTAGATTGCCCGAGTCTTCTTCGACGACTACCCGGAAGATCAGAACGAATTGTGGGGGTGTATGGTGGGGGGGGGTGAGGGGGGGGGGGAAGAAGGGATTTTCCTGTTCATTCCTCCAAGAACTCGTCATGAAGAGAGGCGAGAGGAAAATGGTGCTACATCAAGTCTCCAATGTCGGTTTTAGATGGAGAGGCTGATGAAGAGAGCCATTTCACTTGACAGGGATTGGATTAGTCAAGTCAGTCAGAGGTTAATCATTCGCTAGGGTAATCCGTTTAGGATTAACGTGGGTTAAGGATACCAGTAATAATAATAATAATAATCAATAATAATAATAATAATAATAATAATAATAATAATAATAATAATAATAATAATAGTAGTAGTAGTAGTAGTAGTAGCATGGATGTTGAAATGGAGAAACGAATAGTTGTGTAGAGATTAATTTTTAAACATGTACGAATACATAAGTGTGCGTTTGTTTCTCAATAATAATAATAAAATAATAATAATAATAATAATAATAATAATAATAATAATAATAATAATAATAATTAAAAATTCCTCATAGTAGCACGAGTCTTCAAATGAAGAAACAAATCCACAGTTATGTAAATGTACATATGTTTCAGTTTAAAAATAGCAAAGATAGCTTTCGGGATTCCTGAAAGCTATCATTGCTGTTTTTAAACTGAAATATATGTACATTTACATAACTGTGTGTTTATGTAATACTCCAATAATAATAATAATAATAATAATAATAATAATAATAATAATAATAATAATAATAATAATAATAATAATAATAATAATAAGTTCAGTTTCGGACATGGTTCATCGTCAGCCAATATTCACGCCCAATAGTTTCGCGAAATGAAAGGTTTCGCCAATATCAACCCATGTCAAACTATCCGGGCTTTGAGCTGGAATTTGTTGGTAACAACAAAGGATTTGTTAAAAGAAAAAAAAAAAAATAAAAATAAAATGTATAAGTCCCGTAATCCTGTAAATCAAGCACATCCTCTATCAAAGGACACAACAACTATTCATTCCAGTGGCAGAATTTGATTGTGTGTCGAACTGCACACAACATAGTGGAAAGAATCCTATACGGATCAGGATCCTATACAGGATCGAGTGTGCTTTGTCCTACGGTAATAGCGTTTACACGAGTCCTCTCACTTTGTAGGATATCAAGAGTCATGAAAACCGAAAACAGTTCAGGAAGTGGAAGCTTCGTTTTATTTCAAACTGTTGATTGGTGGGCGATAAAAGATATCATATTTTTCAATTCGAAAAGACAGCCTTTAACAGGGATATTATTTTCACACACAGAAACAAACACACTCACATTATATATATATATATATATATATATATATATATATATATATATATATATATATATATATATATATATATATATATAAGTAGTTCGTTTGTTTGTTTGTTTGCATGGTTTATTTATGTTGCATGGAACCTATGGTTATTCAGCAACGGGACCAACGGCTTTACGTGTCTTCCGAACCTCGTCGAGAGTGAACTTCTGTCACCAGAAATGCACATCTCTCACACCTCAATGAAATGTCCGAGAATCGAACTCGAATCCACCGACGTGGCATGTGAAGACCATACCGACCACGCCACTGAGGCGCTATATATTGGTAGGTGGACGAAGTGGCTATGTTTCAGAAACTCCACCAGCCAGGATTCATCTATATTTCAGCAATTTACAGTTTGGATGTTTCTGTAAACAATGTCTGTCGCTGTTTATTGGAGCCACTCTTTGCTGGGAGACAAGACTATTATTACTATTATTATTATTATTATTATTTTTTTTTTTTTTTTTTTTTGTTTTTTTTTTGGTCTATCACAGTCCCCAACTCGACTGGGTGGTATTTATAGTGTTGGGTTCCGGGATGAATCCTGCCTCCTTAGGAGTCCATCACTTTTCTTACTATGTGCGCCGTTTCCAGGATCACACTCTTCTGCATGAGTCCTGGGGCTACTTCAGCCTCTAGTTTTTCAGATTCCTTTTCAGGGATCTTGGGATCGTGCCTAGTGTTCCTATGATTATGGGTACAATTTCCACTGGCATATCCCATATCCGTCTTATTTCTATTTCCATGTTTTGATACTTACCCATTTTCTCCTTTCTTTTTCTTCAACAATGGTGTCCCATGTTATTGCGACATCAATGAGTGATACTTTCTTCTTGATTTTATCAATCAACGTCACGTCTGGACTATTTGGACGTATCACCCTATCTGTTCTGATACCATAGTCCCAGAGGATCTTTGCCTGACCGTTTTCTATCACTCCCTCAGGTTGGTGCTCGTACCACTTATTACTGCAAGGTAGCTGGTGTTTCTTGCACAGGCTCCAGTGGAGGGCTTTTGCTACTGAATCATGCCTCTTTTTGTATTGGCTCTGTGCAAGTGCCGGACATTCGCTTGCTATGTGGTTTATGGTTTCATTTTTCGTATTGCACTTCCTACATATGGGAGAGATGTTATTTCCGTCTATCGTTTTTTGAACATATCTGGTTCTTAAGGCCTGATCTTGTGCCGCTGTTATCATTCCGTCAGTTTCCTTCTTGAGCTCTCCCCTCTGTAACCATTGCCATGGTTATTATTATTATTTTATTATTATTATTATTATTATTATTATTTATTATTATTATTATTATTATTATTATTATTATTCATAGGACAAATCCATATTCATATGGGAGAAGCTTGCAAGGCCCACTCACTTGAAATTTAAGCTCGCAAAGACTTTGATCTTCATTTGGAAGACGTTACAGTAGATGAAGGTAACAACACAGAGGAGAAAAGAGAAAAAGAGGTAAATAAATAGATAAATAAATAAATAAATAAATAAATAAATAAGTAGATAAATAAATAAGTGAATAAATAAGTAATTAAAAAAAAGGAAATGAATAAGTAAATAAATAGATAAATAAAAACAAAGATTCAGTAAAATACAAGGTGTATTGTCGCAGTATGTTATGCCTTTCACCTTCGTCTGAACCTTTGAAGTTCCAGAGTCCAAATGTGTGAAGAATAATGTTTGGGGGGAAAAAGTACAGCATAATAATCCTAAATATTCTTCCTTTAATATCCTGCATCATCTGACACGACATAACTGTCAGCCCACAATCAGCCAGAGGGCTTCCTCCCCTCCCTGGACAGCAGGCAGAGGTAGCCAGCCAGACAGCCAACGCCCTTCCTTCCCCGTGAATAATCAAAGCACACAAATTAATCCACGACAACCCCTTTCATTGGAAGTGTCAAGGAGGAACCGCAGAGGGACCCCAGGGGGTCCTTTATCACGGCCCACCAAATTATAGAAACCAGGCGCGGTTTCTGTCCCCTTCGCCCGAGGACGCTTCGGGTAAGAGTTGGGAGGACGACTAATACGAGAGGAAGAGGAGGAGGAGGAGGGGGAGGAAAAAACACTGGAAATGAATTTTATATATAAATATAGCATACATTCAGAGACTTATTTTCAAAAGGTACCTGACAAACTATTAATCATAAAATTTGGCGAGGAGACAAAATAAAAAAAGAAGAGAGAGAGAAAAAAAGGAATTTATTCCGTCAGTTCCAATTTACTATCTTGGAATGGAATGGAATATAGAGTTTAGGCCAAGGACCAAGCACTGGGACCTATGAGGTCATTCAAGTGCTGAAAAGGAACTTGAGAGAGAGTAGGTGGTATGAAACTTCAAAGCAGCTCTACTCTAAAATATTTGCCATGAGAGGGCTAAGGATAGCAAGATGGAGGGAAGACAATATGACCGGAGGTACAGTAAAAGGAATGAAGTAATGCATACTGCGCACCCTGTGAGGAACACTGGCGGCACTTCCTCCCCCCTGAAAAGAGTAAGTGAAATCTTCTCTCCTCCGACAGAATGTAAAGATGAAAAAGAGAGAGGGAGGCGAGGAAACAGAAGAAGAAGAAGAAGAAGAAGAAGAAGAAGAAGAAGAAGGCTTCCATGGAATATAACTGACACGTAGGGAAATTAAGACTCTTCAAAGCAGCAACGGGAATCCTGGAATCCTTCTTCGAGTAATGGCGTGAATAGCCTTCGAATCATCTCTCCCGGTGGCTATCATGAGATTAAAGGAGAGAAGGATTCTCCTTAATAAGGAGAGGCTGTAGGATGTACTAGGATTGAAGGAGACGTGTACGCACACACATATATTTATACACACACATATATATACATATAAGTACATATAAATACATATGATATGTATATATATATAACATATATATATATTATAATATATATATATATATATTATATTATATATAATATATATATTATTATAATTATATATATATATATGTATTACTATATATATATATATATATATATATATATATATATAGTATATATATATATATATATATATATATATATATATATTATATATGTATATATTTTTCAATGGGCAGAAAAACTACTTAAAGTTGTATGCAAACCGAAAACAAACTTTATTGGGATATAAAGATTTCACTTGATTTTTCCTTCGTTTCTTTCTTTTATCTAATTTTTTTTAGGAAAATTGGAGAACGTCTATTCATAATGATTAAGTCTCATGAAAGAGTAAAAATGTTAAAAGGTCAAAACTGAACATCATTGGTTTTTGAACTGCCCGGAAACCCCCTTGTCTTGTCAAAGCGCTAATTGCCTATGCGCTTTTCTGAGAAAGACGGCGTTTTATGTTCTTCAAAAGATGGTTTATTTTTCAGCATCTTTCATTTTTTGTTTCCTTCCTGATTCTCCCAATCGAACACTCCCACTTGGCAGAGAGAGAGAGAGAGAGAGAGAGAGAGAGAGAGAGAGAGAGAGAGAAGGCAGACGAGAAAAAGTAACAGAACCCTTAACAAACAATGCACTGTAGATATGCGAAACCCTTTGAAGAGCTTGAAGGAGAAAAACACGATTCTTCTTCCAAAACTGCCATAGGATGAGAGGACCTCACGTTTCGCATAAAAGTGTGAACGGGGAAAAACAAAATGGGGGCTGATCTCTTTGACACGACGAGACTGAAACAGGGGAAGATTCTGTTCGAGTTCTGCCGAGACAAAGAACAGAGTTTTAAAATTGCTCCACACAGAAAGATCCTCTTTTCATGAATTAATTAACCAGGGCGAGTTTCCTCTTTTGCAATTAACAGGATCTAGATAGAAAATGTCTAAGATTTGCTGGGCTCAGAAAGGTTCCATTTTTAAAAGGACCAAGAAGGAAGATACAGATGACTGAATGAATAAGCCAGGCTGGGAGTTTTGCGTAAATGTACAAGTGATGAAGAATGAATCATAGAGGATTTTGAAGTGAGATACATCAGTCTCCGTGACGCATCCAAATGGGTTTGAGGTTGGCTTTTGTAGACTATAATGAATACACCAGAAAAAAAATTTAATGGTAGTGGAGAACAATGAGAAGAATATATTTAGAAAGGTAGATCAATCTTTGATACGAGCAAATACACCCCTACATATATATATGTGTAATTTATATCTTTAAATATATATATATATATAATGTATACATATATATATATATATATATATATATATATATATATATATATATATATATCTGATATATATATAATATGTATATAATCTTTCCCTTTGTCATGTGCAATAGGATCCAACCACAATCCTTTCATTCACATAAAAAAAAAATCCAATTGACTGCACAAACTAAAAAAAGAATAAATGAAAAATAAAAACTTAATTAACTCCTACCCCACGCACTGGGAAAACCTCACTTTTCCTTCTAGTTTCTTAAAAGAAAAGAAAGAGATAGAGGAGAGGGGGGGGCGGGGGGGGGGGGTGGGGGGGGTAGGGGGAGGAGTTGGTAAAAATGAGATGAAATCTGAAAGGGTAATGAAAATAGTTTTTAGGGTAATTCTGCTAGAGTGAGAATCATAATCTTATTGCCAAAGAGGAATTATTCTCAGGTTGTCACTTGGATGTAACTGGAATTCTTAAGCAAGGCTTGTATTGAATGTATGTATGTATGTATGTATGTATGTATGTATGTATGTATGTATGTATGTATGTGTATAAATACATATATGTATGTATGTACATGGTTGAAGATGTGATAATCGAAGTCAGTAATTATTCATTTTTATAATAATAATAATAATAATAATAATAATAATAATAATAATAATAATAATAATAATAATAATGATAATAATAATAATTGGGACGCCCATTTTTCAGAAGTTTCCTATCTAGCGAAAATGGAATAATCTAATATTCTTGAGAGAGAGAGAGAGAGAGAGAGAGAGAGAGAGAGAGAGAGAGAGAGAGAGAGAGAGAGTCCCTGTCAGTTCAGCTTCATATTGAAGGCATTAATTTATCTAGTGAATTAATAGTCAAAGAGCGTTGTATCTACACACACACACACACACAGAGAGAGAGAGAGAGAGAGAGAGAGAGAGAGAGAGAGAGAGAGAAGAGTCCCTGTCAGTTCAGCTTCATATTGAAGGCATTAATTTATCTAGTGAATTAATAGTCAAAGAGCGTTGTATCTACACCACACACACACACACACACAGAGAGAGAGAGAGAGAGAGAGAGAGAGAGAGAGAGAGAGAGAGAGAAGGGAACCGATGGTTGGCCCTTTTTGCAATGGTTTGTGAGTGACAATACTAATTTATTTAACAAAGCAAACATATGTTTATGAATGACGTTCCTCCCTTCAATGGAAATGAGAGAGAGAGAGAGAGAGAGAGAGAGAGAGAGAGAGAGAGAGAGAGATAATAATGATAATGTTTGCACAGATTATATCCCCTTGCCCACATGTGTATGTGTGTGTGTGTGTGCGTGTGTGTGTGTGAGAGAGAAGAGAGAGAGAGAGAGAGAGAGAGAGAGAGAGAGAGTACCTGTTTCGTTGGATTGTGAATAACTAGCCTCATTGCTATGCATGAGACGCTTAACAACGGTAATGGAATAGGAGACAAGGGGAAACCATAGAGTTACCGAGGAACCATAACAGCTGTTCTGGAGAGTATATTATTAGAGAGAGAGAGAGAGAGAGAGAGAGAGAGAGAGAGAGAGAGAGAGAGAGAGAGATCCAGTGAAATTGAATCAAGAGGTTATTTTACATTGTCCCCCAAATGGGAGGCTGGTGGAGATGGTATATTGCCTACTGTATAGCAATAGTTATTGTGTGAAGATATATATATATATATTATCTATATATATATATATATATATATATATGATATATGTACATAAATATGGCTATCATAACTAGATACAACTACGGTCATACATCTATCTGTAAAACCACGCGAAAATTCCACCCCCAGGGAATAATATGCTTGTGCAACACGCTATACACATCTCACATGAACATCCAGGCAGCTCTGCAGAGCAACAATGCAATTAGCCGCAATAAAATTCGAGCGTTAAAATGTTGCCAATGCATCCAAATAATGCACAAAGCAATCAGCACGCACGACGCCATAACAATTCCCTCTCGATATTTATCGCGCTCTGACTTTTTATTCTGATTGCCGGCTGGTAAATCACTTGGCAATATCTGTCCCGAGGTTTATGGTGGTATCCGTTTGTGCGTGCGACTCGATCGGGTTTGCGATTGATTTTTTATCTTATTAGTGAGTAGCTTTGAAGTTCTGCATTGCAGTAGCTATGGTACCCATTGATAATTAGGTGATTTATTGATTGATATCTCTTACCTGTGAGGTTTTGCTGTTTGAACTTGTGTCCTGGAATTTTCTAGTAATCCGAGCGGACGTGAGTTGCAAAATGTATCGACTGATTAAAACTGGTACATATTTGTATTGTGGCTCTCTCTCTCTCTCTCTCTCTCTCTCTCTCTCTCTCTCTGACAGTAAAAAAAAAAAAAACACTCTTTACACGATACCTAAGGGTTACTTTATCATAAGAATTTGCAGTGTATGTTAAGTTAAAGCTATCGTGATGTGGTGATGATATCGTGAAGACACGAGGATGAGTACTACTACATCGATAAGGAAAGATGTGGATCAGTTCTCTCTCTCTCTCTCTCTCTCTCTCTCTCTCTCTCTCTCTCTCTCAGAAGTAGTGACATTTTTTTTCGTTTTTTGTGGCACAAGTGGACTAGTACGTATGGACTATTTGTTTGTTTATTTCCTGACAGCAGGAGAGTAAGTGCTTTTGCTAGCGCGCGCGCGAATTTATCCCTGCGTTCCTCTCAGGATTCAAAACAAACTTGAAAACAAATAAAAACAAATAAAAAACAAAAGGGAGGGAAGGAGTGGAGCAACAACGTACCGGTTTTAAAAGCCCCTGGACAAAACCTATTTGTGAGGATGAAGGCTTTTCAAGGCTCTCTCTCTCTCTCTCTCTCTCTCTCTCTCTCTCTCTCTCTCTCTCTCTCCTCAAAGCAGTACGTTCAGTGGCTGGCGTTAATGTATTTGTGTTTTTATTTGAATTTCTTAAAAGCTCACGAATCACTGTAATGCTGCTTTGTAAATGAATTAAATAGAACATAAAGAAATGCAAGATACGAATAAGTAATAAATGAATGAATGGAGAATGAATAAATGACTAAATAGGTAAATAAATTAATAAAATTGTCGTTTTAACCTATTCCAATAAAATATCAGAGGATTATTATTATTATTATATTATTATTATTATTATTATCGCATGCACCCTACACCCTAACATTAAAATACGAAAGTACAGGACAAACAGAATAAAGCAAGAAATTATTACGAATAATAAAATAGACATAATACAATAAACTGATTGGTAATGATAAATGTAAGAATAAAACCCAAGTGTAGCTGGTATACAATATGAATTTATCAAATAATAAAGATCTGGGAATGTAAAATGCAACAGATATTAATTCGATGCTGAAAGTTCAAAGGTGAAATAAAAAAATATATAATTTTTTGTCTAGCAGATTCGTCGATTACTAATTTCACTGGAATTCAAATGAATAAAGATGGTGGAATATCATAGTTTTTATGTCACATTATTCCCAGACGCTCTCTCTCTCTCTCTCTCTCTCTCTCTCTCTCTCTCTTAGCAAGGAAAAAAATGAAAAAGGTTCTGATCCTTATTACCTTCTGGTATAGGGTAACTTTTCCAATATTTCATCAAGCTGAATTTCATCAGAGCAAACGAATGGAATATACATATTTCGCGGGATGAAATGTTGCCACGTCTTTTGTGGGAGAGTTTGAAATAGTATTATATATATATATATATAAAATTCATTTGCGACTAAATATGTATACTAATATCAATGAATGGAAACAGTACTTTGCGGTTATTGATAATATTAGTCGCTTGTCTGAGAAATGCTAGAAAAGGCCAGTATTTGAACATTCTCGAGTTATATATATATATATACATATATCTATATATATATATATATATATATATACTATATACCTATATATATATATATATATATATATCTATATATATATATATTATATATATATATATATATATATATATATGTATACCCTCCTTATTCCCTAAACTACACAAACTGGGAACTCTTACCTGTTGCCAACGGTGCCCTGTCTGTAAGATGTCACGAGGCTTATTAAGACTGCGTAAATATAAACAATACTATTTATTTCCCAAAGCAATTGGTTATAACAAAGAATAAAATGATTAACAAGTCATAATGGCATAAACACCCAAATCTACCCATAAAGAAACCAGTAAGATAACATTCTACCCTCCTGACTAAGGTTACACTCTCAAACCCCAAAAAGTCATATTGTTTGTCTAGTATTAGTCAGGTTAGAGAATCCCGTTTCTAATCAACCATGGAATCGGACCCATCTTTTCGATGGGCGTTTTCTCCCGACACTCGGAGCAACCACTTGATGTTATCTCCTTTGCACAAAGAATGCGTCTTCCACAAGTACCCTGAACCAGTAGGCCTGTAATACGCGTACAAACGAATGTACATGCCTCGCAAACGGGGGAACGACCCCTGAGACAAGTTGCTTGTTCAGCAAATACCTTTTCCTCCAATGTGAACTTGCAGCGTACCACCCCTTGTCTCTAGGCGAGTAGAGCTATGTGACTTTATCATCATACAAAACATTTTAAACATATTATTAGCCACTCCCCCTCTTTTCACCTCTTAGATATATATATATATATATATATATATATATATACTAAACAAATATACCTATATATATATTTATATATATTTCTGTCCTTCAGTCTTCATACTTCTTCATAAAGATGTACATGTATTCATGACATATATTAGGGCTTGTGCCTTGTATGATAAGGCGCCCTATGAGGTAATGTTAGACTAGCGATAATCTATACGCTAAGTCGGTTGGTATTGCACTTCCATCTTCAATGAGTGTCTGGGGTTTTGTAGATCACTTACGAAGTCGGTATTATCTTTACGACGATGTGTTAAACTCATGGTTCGGTGAGGTTCTTGTAGAAAACACAAGGTATAAAAATAGTATATTCTTCTGAAGTTTTACATAATGAAGATCAGGTATGATCGTACAAGTCTTCTATGACGATAGCTTGATCGCTTCTGCCAATGATGATGGCTAATCCTATTCCTCTACATGATAAAGCTTAGGTAAAGAGGTACAGGTCTTCTAATGACGATAGCTAACTCTGTTCTGCTCGTCTACCATCTCTGTTACAAGTTATGAAGGAACAGACAGTAGTTCGAACATATGAACATACTATCAGATGACATAGTTTCATACGAACACACAATCGAATGAGACACCGCTACAGATCACGTAGGCCGTTTGAATAATAGTCGGGGTAGTTGTCTCAAGCAGGGAGCTTGGACTAATGTTTATAAACAATTGAATGACTACAGGTGACGGCATGTTATCTTAGCCTACATACTTATTGTATACGTCATCTTTAGCGTCTCTAGTCTGATCACATTCCTGCAAGCAATCTGGTTGACCTCTTTAGTTTTAGACTTTTATATATATGGACTAACATTCCATATTTTTATTATGTAAACACTTACATCAGCTCGGTCAGCTACCAAAACCAACCACTGAATATTACTCAAACTTGACTTGCATTTGACTTATAGGAGTGTGATACAGACACTATGTGAATATATATATATATATATATATAAGTATAAAAAAAGTAAATAAAAAATCATGGTGTACATGAATTGATTCAAGTAATAAAATATAAAACAATGATATTGGTAAAATAATAGTGATCACATGATATATAATGATACAGTTTTTCACTTCATCTCTTTAAGATACTTATGCTACAGAAAATACTAATGTACTCTGATAATTGCATAGAATGAAGATTAACATGATAAAAATCATATTTTAACTGATAAAAATTTTCATATATGAATTGATAAAATTATTAATGTTATGCTGATTGATTCGTTGATTTTTATGCTAACTGTTATGTATCTGATTCATTAATCAATATACTAACTCATAAATACCTGCAGATATTGGTAAGATAAAAGGTAACAGATTGATTATAGGCTACCTGATTTGTTTATACATATGTATATGGTCATTCATAATTAATTTGATTAATATATGTGCACTTTAAATAGATTCCTATTGCGTACACGCAAAAATATATTTAGATTCTGTTATTTATGATCATTTATATAAGAGATTCCTATTGCGTACACGCAAAGATATATTTCGACTCTGTTATTTATGATCAATTATATATAGGATACATGATACTTTATATATATAGGATACATGACACTTCATATATATAGGATACATGACCGAGGTTATACTACTTCACTTTTAACTAGCTTTCGAACAACTTTTCGTCCATTACACAGTTCCAGACACAACCACCTATAGCCAATTGAAACGGCCTTTTTCAATGGTTAAAACAAGGGGAAAATTTGTTTGCCTGGGGGCGGGTCCAACGTTACTATTTTTGCGCTCATACTTATTCTCTGCATCCTAAGCTACACGATTACGTTCGCGATGAATAAAAAAACATCCCCAGCACGAGTCCTTCGCCAGCAAAGTAGAGTTGAATATCCTTCGGGTCGTAATTGTCGGAAGTATGTCCCTTTTGTAGTCGATTCCGACAGTAGCCGGAGCATTCCGCATTAAAACGAGATTAACGACGAGATACGGTGTCGGTCGAAGAAGTCCATGAAATTCCTTTCACATTGTAGGCGGTTGTTACTTGACTGTAGTCGTCCGCTGCGACGAACGATTTTTTTGAAGTTGCGATGTGAAAACTCTCGTACTGCAGGATACTGTAACCAGGTTCCATTAATCAGCCTGCAAGTGAAATTATACTTGTCACAAGGGCAAAGTAAATTCAGACGACATCCAAATACAGGGGAGGGGAAAGAGCCTTTTAGACCGGACTTAACCCACATGAATTCGCTGATATTTTGGAATTCAAAAGAGTCCGCTGTACAAACTTTTTTATCCATGGCATTAACAATGAGTGAACCTATCCAGGTCTATGATGACTTGTAAAAATATCCATTAATTAATAAAAAAATAAATAGATATCAATACGAATCTCAAAGAAAATTCGATATTACTGGTAGTAAGTTACTAGACAAAGAAGTGAAAACGGAGCTAATTGTAAGATTGCCAGGCAACATAAGAGTCAAAGAGAAGATTAATCATGATTCTATGTGCCCTAACAAAAGTTTCATATTCAATTTTCTCGTGCGCATCCTCTGAGGTTAACTTTTAAAACATTATTAATAGGTAGGAGATGCAACGAAAAAACCCACTATGTAATTAATTTCTATATAAACTTTGGGTTTTCTAAGAAAATGTGACATTTCCCATGAATGTGATTTACGTGAATTGTTTAACTAGGCTAATGTTGCAAGTAAATATTTCTTATCCACAACTTGATAATTCTAAATGTCCGTTTACCCATGTCATAAGCTGAATTATTGACTCTAATTGTCTATGAGGTTCAGAAAAAAAAATTAATTCATTTTGTTGTTATAGAAATTCTATTTGCTTATATTGTTCATTAATTTTAAAATGATTACAAGTCCTTAACTAATTGCATTACACACGGATAAGAATATGTTATGTGGCCTGTCATGTGACCTATGAACCACATGTGAAGTTCATGAAACTAAGCATTCCTTTCTCCAGTCAATCTGCTTTTGCAAGCAGAGACGACACACAGATGAAGCCTGTGTAAGCAGATTATTGAGGTTAAAAGGAACAAATGCTGATACGGCAATGATGACGTCGTCACTTGGCAGGAGATTGCTCTCAGCCAGCTAAGAGTTACGTTACTTGCTGTAAGAGATACGACTTTAGTATTTTCAAATGATATTTTAGTGTTTTAATTCTCCACCCGCATGAGAAGAATGTCAAAAAAAAAAAAAAAACAACAGTACCAAAATTGAACAATATATTAGTTTCATGTTGGCATTATGTTAAATAAATATTCCTTATTCAAACTATATGAAAAAGGTTTCCATACAAATTCTATATATATTATTAGCCCTGTATAAGATTCATATAGGATTATTCCATAGATAACATTTTCACTTCTAGACTTCCTGACTTTAAATCTCTTTTATTTTATTTTATTTTATTTATTTTATTATTATTTTATTTATTTATTTATTTATTTAATTTCTTTTTTTTTTTTTCATTGACTACGAATATAAATCACCGGGACAGACAATATGTCAGTAGGTTTTGATATGTGTTTGAACTTTTAGCTTATTTGTCATTACTAAAGCGTTAAGTTAGAGTTCAAATCTTTACGCATATATATTTGGATATTTAATGGTTACGTTTTGCTTATTGATATTATCGTGATTCCTTTTTTTATTATAATTTGTAACCCTTCCGACTTCTTACGGAGTGTATTATATTGACTCCACTTGTATCCATATTTATTTTATTTTTTTATATTTTTTATTTATTTATATATTTTTTTTAATATTTATATTTGATAAATTAATGGTTGGTCTTGAATATGTGGAAAAGTGTTCTAGCGGCGTACCGTATAAGGCTACTTGCGGCATCAATTCTATAGATACAAGATATAAATGATAAAGGTATTTAAAACCGCGAGAACCGCTATAATCCGGTCGGATCCAATATCACGAGTTGTAACTCGTAAGACATTGACACTTCCTATTTAATTATCCGTTATTCTACCAAACCGATTGACTCTGGGTGATCAAATATATTATTGGTTTTCTTAATGGAAAGGAATTCACACAACGTGTTAAGGAGATTATTATTGATTTACACCACCCGAGT
The DNA here is from genome assembly GCF_015104395.2 of Macrobrachium nipponense. Lineage (NCBI taxonomy): Eukaryota > Metazoa > Arthropoda > Malacostraca > Decapoda > Palaemonidae > Macrobrachium > Macrobrachium nipponense. Next base: position 8,969,153 of record NC_061105.1, on the reverse strand, counting down.
CACAGATTATTATGTGTTGAATTCCATATTTACTGATTTAGCACTCATAAATATTCCTAACGCACTCAATTGCGGTGTTTGTTTTTAGTGCTATTAATTCTATATAACGTGTCAAGGAACTATTAACACTAAGAAGTGTTTATTTCCTCTGTCTGACTCGTAATTCTGTTAATAATTCTACGTATATTCTTTCAAGGATTGATTTGGCACAGGATAGGCCCCTAAACTGACAGGTGTCTTAGTGTATCCCCTTGTTTTTCATGACACATGTTACAATTAGTTATGTGCTTTTTATATCTGTAAGCATTGTAGGCCAGTAAAATAGTGATTTGGCTTTCTGTGACATACTATGGAACCCCTGGATGACGGAATGCAACCAGTTTATGACGATTGGTATGAAAGAGATTATTATTACTACCTGGTCGTTAGTCATCTGCTGTGTTCTTCGGGTTTTCCTCGTCACGAACCTACATATAATACTACATTTGATTACATTATTCTGATACACATACCTTAAGTATACTTTTGCTTTAGGGTTTCTGCTCGAAGTGTTTATTGGTTTGCTTAGCCACTGACCCTGTTTCCGTTTCGAAGTGTTTATTGTTTGGTGTTTATTGCTGCTGACTCTGTTTCCGTCCGAAGTGTTTATTGTTTGGGTTATGTCTGTTGACGCTTGCTTTGTTCAGTTTGTAACAGTTCTGCGCTCCGACCCAGATATTCAATGCTCGCGATCTCTTGGGTTAAGGAATTTTCTTGTTTAGATACGGTTTTAACAATAGGTACGGATGTTTCTATATCTTTTAGTCTAATTAATGGTTCTTTGCAGTATGGTGCGGGATTGCGGGATAATGCGTCAGCTATGATATTTGCTTTCCCAGGTAGATATCTTATCTTGGCTCCAATAAACTGAATGATCATTTGTCACCGAGTTCCTTTTGGACTGTGATTAAAGCCTTTGAAAAACTCGGTAAAGGACTCTGTTCGTAAAGACTTTATCAGGATAGCCATAGATTATGAACTTAAAATGTACGAGTGTTAAAGATACCTAGCCCTTCCTTGCCTATTACTGCATATTTACTTTCAGAGGGCTTTAGTTTACGTGAATAAAAAGCTATAGGGAAGAACTGTTTATCATATTACTGAAGTAGTATCCCTCTTACCCCTTGGTCTGAGGCGTTCTGTTTTTTGCAATAAAAAAAAATTCCTTATTTAAATCAGGGATTTTTAAGTTAGGTAAGCTGCATTATTCCGCTTTTAAGATATCGAACGCCTGTTGATGCTTTTCAGACCATAATAAATCTACGCTCTTCTTCGTAAGATCTGTTAAAGGAGCTGTCATGATTGAAGAGTTACATATTTACATACGATTGTAATACCCACTACAGCGCAAAAGTGCTGTATCCCCCTTTTACGTTAATAAGTACCGGAAAGTTATGAATAGCCGACACCTTACCATGGACTACTTTTAAGACCTTGACCAGACACATAAAACCTAGATAAACATGTTCGGTTTTTAAAAACTCACATTTAGATATTTTACTCTGAGATTATTTGTCTTTGTCTCTGTAGCACTAGCTCTACTTTATGTGAATGTACTTCTAAGGTATTAGAAAAGATTACAAGATCATCCATATAGGCATGTAGGTTATCCCCTAAAAGTCTCCAAACACTATATTGTAATTGGGGCGCAACGTAAGCCGGAGGCATACGTAAAAAATTGATAATGTCCCCTGGGTGTGCTGAAAACGGTGTATGAGGTACAATCACTTAGGTAATGGTATCTGGTAAAAGCATTTAAGTAAGTCCAAGTTGGTGAAAAAAAAAATTTATTCTAACCTAACAGAGATAAGATGTCGTCGGTACATCGCACTGGAAACTATCGGAAGTCGTTTCCTTGTTTAAGCGACAGTAATCTGCGCAGATACGCGAAATCCGATCTTTTATGGCATGACATTTGAGGGAAAAATTATATGGGCTTATTTGATTTCCTAATGACTCCTATTACTAACATTTTTCAACTTCGTCATTTATCTCTATTTTGAAATTTCAGTGAGATTCTATACGAAGGTACGTATATAGCTTTATGTTTGTCCTTAGACCGTATTTTGTTTTCAATGACATCCGTTTTCTCCCAGAGATCACTCGCTAGTGGAGAAACTTCCTGGTATTCAGGTAGAAGATAAAAAAAAAAATCTGCTGAATCACCTCTGCTTGAATGACTTTATTGATATTACTTTAGATAGAATATAAGAGAGATTCATCCACGACTGATTGGGCGGGATTAAAAATTAGCAACAATAAAAAATGCGATATTTATAACTTCCGTATCCACGATATGTATACTTTTAGGGCTTTGTTCGCGGAAATCGTTATATTTCAGAGTGTCGGGAAGGATTAAAAATTTCATTTCCCAGCAAAGTCTTTTTACACGCACTAAGACATTGGAGGGTGCATGCTTCTCGAGATTTTTGCGTGCAAAGTACGACTGCGGTTGTGGGAGAATTCTGTTGGGTCATTTGAACAATGTTACGATTTATGAGACAAATGTATAGTTCCTTTATATAAGTTATTATTTGATTAACTGTCTCATTTTTTGTTCAAACGGATTTTAATATGTTTGAAGGTTTATAGGATTTTCCTTTGATAAACACGCCTTATTTTGCAGGATGTAAGATAATATTTTGTATACCCCTAGATGGATCTTACAATTACACTACATACAGATCAACGTTTTTTATAACTATAGAGGTATCTGTAAACGCTCGCTTATCCGGACTTCTCATTAGGGAAGTTCGAACAACAGACGGTGAGTCCGTAAATACAAGATATTACGTGTATTAAAGAAATAAAACAAGATATTCTAATTTTTACGGCGCGTACAGTTGGGCTTAATCCACCAGTATTTATTATAACTTAATGTATTAAAATTAAAACGAAAACCTGCTCTGATTACTTATACGGTCGTGTGTTTCATAGGAAAAATCCTTTTTAATTCAAAAAGATATTGGTATGAACCAACATCGCTTTTCCCCACTCTGCTAGAGTCGCTTATTGTG
>NC_061105.1:8931097-8961097 GCF_015104395.2 Macrobrachium nipponense | reverse complement strand
GACCTTTTCTTGAGTGTAACAATAAACCAATTACAATCAAGAAAACGGTTCTTCTTCTTGTATTATTATTATTATTATTATTATTATTTTTTTTTTTTTTTTTTTTTTTTTGTGTGTGCTCTATCACAGTCCTAGAATTCGACTGGGTGGTATTTATAGTGTGGGGTTCCGGGTTGCATCCTGCCGCCTTAGGAGTCCATCACTTTTCTTACTATGTGCGCCGTTTCTAGGATCACACTCTTCTGCATGAGTCCTGGAGCTACTTCAGCCTCTAGTTTTTCTAGATTCCTTTTCAGGGATCTTGGGATCATGCCTAGTGTTCCTATGATTATGGATACGATATCCACTGGCATATCCCATATCCTTCTTATTTCTATTTTCAGATCTTGATACTTATCCATTTTTTCACTCTCTTTCTCTTCAACTCTGGTGTCCCATGGTATTGTGACATCAATGAGTGATACTTTCTTCTTGACTTTGTCAATCAACGTCACGTCTGGTCTGTTTGCATGTATCACCCTATCCACCTATTACTGCAAGGTAGCTGATGTTTATTGCACAGGCTCCAGTGGAGGGCTTTTGCCACTGAATCATGCCTCTTTTTGTACTGGTTCTGTGCAAGTGCCGGGCATTCGCTTGCTATGTGGTTTATGATTTCCTTTTTCGTATTGCACTTCCTGCATATGGGAGAGATGTTATTTCCGTCTATCGTTCTTTGAACATATCTGGTTCTTAGGGCCTGATCTTGTGCCGCTGTTATCATTCCTTCAGTTTCCTATTTTAGCTCTCCCCTCTGTAGCCATTGCCATGTGTAATCGCTGGTTAGTTCTTTAGTCTGTCTCATGTATTGTCCGTGCATTGGTTTGTTGTGCCAGTCCTCTGTTCTGTCTGTCATTCTCCTGTCTCTGTATATTTCTGGGTCTTCGTCTACTTTTATTAGTCCTTCTTCCCATGATCTCTTTAGCCACTCGTCTTCACTGGTTTTCAGATATTGCCCCAGTGCTCTGTTCTCGATATTGACGCAGTCCTCTATACTTAGTAGTCCTCTCCCTCCTTCCTTTCGTGTTATGTATAGTCTGTCCGTATTTGCTCTTGGGTGTAGTGCTTTGTGTATTGTCATGTGTTTCCTCGTTTTCTGGTCTATGCTGCGGAGTTCTGCCTTCGTCCATTCCACTATTCCTGCGCTGTATCTAATTACTTGCACTGCCCATGTGTTTATGGCTTTTATCATATTTCCGGCGTTGAGTTTTGACTTGAGTATCGCCTTGAGTCTCTGCATATATTCTTTCCTGATCATGTCCTTCATCTCTTGGTGTTTTATATCCCCTCCTTCCATTATTCCCAGGTATTTGTATCCAGTCTCATCTATGTGTTTGATGTTGCTCCCATCTGGTAGCTTTATCCCTTCAGTTCTCGTTACTTTGCCTTTTTGTATGTTGACTAAGGCGTATTTTTCTATTCCAAACTCCATCCTGATGTCCCCAGATACAATCCTAACAGTCTGGATTAGGGTATCTATATCCTTGATGCTCTTACCATACAGCTTGATGTCGTCCATGAGCATCAGATGGTTGATTCTGTTGACTCTTTTCTTGAGTTGGTACCCGGCATCCATCTTCTGTGGTACTTTTGTCATGGGAATCATGGCTACTACGAAGAGTAGTGGGGACAGTGAGTCGCCCTGGAAGATCCCTCTCCTGATATTAACCTCTGCTAGTGTTATTCCAGAGCTTGTAAGTATTGTATTCCAGTTGCGCACTGTATTTTTGAGGAAGCTGACGGTGTTTTCCTCTGCCCCATATATTTTCAGGCATTCTATTAGTCATGTGTGTGGTATCATGTCGAAGGCTTTCTTATAGTCTATCCATGCCATGCTTAGGTTGGTTTTCCTTCTATTACTGTTCTTCATTACCATTTTGTCTATCAGGAGCTGGTCTTTTATGCCTCTACATTTCCTTCTGCAGCCTTTCTGTTGGTGGGGGATGGTGTTTGTCTCCTCTATGTAATTGTATAGCCTTTCACTGATGATACCTGTTAGTAACTTCCACATTATTGGTAGGCAGGTGATAGGCCTGTAGTTACTGGCTATATTTCCCTTACTCTTGTCTTTTTGTACTAAGGATGTTCTTCCTGTGGTCATCCATTTGGGTGCATGGCGATTTGAGATACAATGCTGGAGTTGTTCTGCTATTTGTGGGTGTAGGGCCTTGAAGTTTTTGAGCCAGTGTCCATGGACTTCATCGGGACCTGGGGCTTTCCAGTTTGGCCTTTTCTTTAGTTGGTGTCTGACTGTGTCTGTCGTGATCTCTGTGAATCTTTGTTTTATTCTCCCTGTTTCTTCTTCCTTGATTTCCTGGAGCCATGTTGCATGTTTGTTGTGTGATACCGGATTGCTCCACATGTTTTCCCAGAGTCTCTTACTTGGTTCGGCTTCTGGAATTTCTTGGTGGTTGTCTTCCCCTCTTAGTTGGCTGTATAGTCTTTTCTGGTTAGTTCCGAATAGTTTGTTCTATTGGTATCCCTTCTTCCTGTTCATGTACCGTTAGATCTTATGTGTTTAGTCCCCCTCTTGTACTTTGTATTTCTCGTTGAGTTCCTCCCTTGTTTTCTTGCTTCTTAACCTTTTTTCTGCCATCTCTTTCAGTTTACTCAAGTCAGATCTCTTCACCATGATTTGCTTTTCCAGGCGCCTTTTCCAAGGAGGTTGCTGTTTTGGTTTCTGTTGGGTTGGTTGTGCTGGTGGTGTTAGTGTTCAAATCCCCATCAGTTCTGCTACTAATCTTGCTCCTGCATATGCTAAGTCATTTGTTTCTGTGATACTGGTGGTGTGTATTATGCCCATTATTTCATTGACGTCACTTGTTTTCTCCCTTAATTTCTTGTTGTTGTAGGCTTTATTATTATTATTATTATTATTATTATTGATTATTATTATTTATTTTATTATTATTATTATTATTATTATTTTTTTTTTTTTTTTTTTTTTTTTTTTTTTTTTTGCTCTATCACAGTCCTCCAATTCGACTGGGTGGTATTTATAGTGTGGGGTTCCGGGTTGCATCCTGCCTCCTTAGGGGTCCATCACTTTTCTTACTATGTGTGCCGTTTCTAGGATCACACTCTTCTGCATGAGTCCTGGAGCTACTTCAGCCTAGTTTTTGTTTTTCTAGATTCCTTTTCAGGGATCTTGGGATCGTGCCTAGTGCTCCTATGATTATGGGTACGATTTCCACTGGCATATCCCATATCCTTCTTATTTCTATTTTCAGATCTTGATACTTATCCATTTTTTCCCTCTCTTTCTCTTCAACTCTGGTGTCCCATGGTATTGCGACATCAATGAGTGATACTTTCTTCTTGACTTTGTCAATCAACGTCACGTCTGGTCTGTTTGCACGTATCACCCTATCCGTTCTGATACCATAGTCCCAGAGGATCTTTGCCTGATCGTTTTCTATCACTCCTTCAGGTTGGTGCTCGTACCACTTATTACTGCAAGGTAGCTGATGTTTCTAGCACAGGCTCCAGTGGAGGGCTTTTGCCACTGAATCATGTCTCTTTTTGTACTGGTTCTGTGCAAGTGCCGGGCATTCACTTGCTATGTGGTTTATGGTTTCATTTTTCGTATTGCACTTCCTACATATGGGAGAGATGTTATTTCCGTCTATCGTACTTTGAACATATCTGGTTCTTAGGGCCTGATCTTGTGCCGCTGTTATCATTCCTTCAGTTTCCTTCTTTAGCTCTCCCCTCTGTAGCCATTGCCAATTGTCATCGCTGGCTAGTTCTTTAGTCTGTCTCATGTATTGTCCTTGCATTGGTTTGTTGTGCCAGTCCTCTGTTCTGTCTGTCATTCTCCTGTCTCTGTATATTTCTGGGTCTTCGTCTACTTTTATTAGTCCTTCTTCCCATGATCTCTTTAGCCACTCGTCTTCACTGGTTTTCAGATATTGCCCCAGTGCTCTGTTTTCGATGTTGACGCAGTCCTCTATACTTAGTAGTCCTCTCCCTCCTTCCTTTCGTGTTATGTATAGTCTGTCCGTATTTGCTCTTGGGTGTAGTGCTTTGTGTATTGTCATTTGTTTCCTGGTTTTCTGATCTATGCTGCGGAGTTCTGCCTTCGTCCATTCCACTATTCCTGCGCTGTATCTGATTACTGGCACTGCCCATGTGTTTATGGCTTTTATCATATTTCCCGCGTTGAGTTTTGACTTGAGTATCGCCTTGAGTCTCTGCATATATTCTTTCCTGATCGTGTCCTTCATCTCTTGGTGTTTTATATCTCCTCCTTCCATTATTCCCAGGTATTAGTATCCTGTCTCATCTATGTGTTTGATGTTGCTCCCATCTGGTAGCTTTATCCCTTCAGTTCTCGTTACTTTGCCTTTTTGTATGTTGACTAAGGCGCATTTTTCTATTATTATTATTATTATTATTATTATTATTATTATTATTATTATTATTATTATTATTATTATTATTATTATTATTACTGAATGCTATGTAGAACAATTACTTTCTTTAAAGATAAGATGAGAAAAAAAAGAAAGACCTTTTCTTGATTGTAACAATAAACCATTTACAATCAAGAAAACGGTTCTTCTTCTTGTATTATTATTATTATTATTATTATTATTATTATTATTATTATTATTATTATTATTATTATTATTATTATTATTATTATTATTACTCAAAGCGAATAAGCATGCCCCTGGAACTCACCTTCAAGTCCATTACCTAACAAAGCACTCTTAACGGAGACCGGAATGCCCAAAAGTGTAAAAATAAAAAGCACGAGGAATAATATAATCAACGGAAATCGTTGTATACGAAAAAAAAGGTCTTTTAAATGCAAATATAAACGCTACAACGAACAAAGCGGTCCCATCTATCAGCATTTCGGGGGACACTGAGGTGCGGATGGTCAACATTAATCCAAAATTAGTGGTAATTGAAGTCGTTTATACAAATATAGGGGGCGATACTACACACCATTGTGAACTTATGCTCACACGATACTGCGGACAAAGTTAGCATGTAGTACGAGCCGCTTCTGAAAGCTGCTAAAACATGTTATTGTGCATAAAGGCGTCTGCAAAAGTATCTAGTGTGACTATGTGACGGAAATGTTTAATAATGAGCCACATTGCCAGTAATAAGGAACTTGCAGAAGTTTAATGAAAGCAGTTAACTGTAATACACACTGAAGAAATTTGATAATGTCCGCCACAATAAGTATCTGAATATTCTGAACAGTATTCAAACTGGGAGCCAACAGGGAGCCAGCAAGGATACCAGTCAGCAAACCTCATCTTAAATTAACCCAGAAACTGGACTGGTCAGTGTGCGGGTGGGTGACCGACATGAAACCTCACCCGCCGGGAAGTGTGGATGGTAACCCCACCCCCAAAAAATGACTTGAGGACATTGGTATGAGAGGTTTTAAGAAACTGGGAAGGGAAAAGAATTGAGCGGAAAAAAATCACAGGTGTTGAAGAAGTAAAGGTTCAGAGGGGGAGAATTTTAATAGTGCAATAAAAATGAGTGATGACCGAGGGGCGTCGAGGGGAGGAACGCTCAAATAGAGAGAGAGAGAGAGTGGAGGGGGCAGAGAGTGAGACAGAGGAAAGTGAAAGGAGAGAGAGAGAGAGAGAGAGAGAGAGAGAGAGGAGAGGAGGAGGGGAGGAGGGGGGGAGGAGGAGGAGAAGGAAGAAGAGGAGGAGGAGGAGCAGAGAGAGAGGGAGAGAGAGAGAGAGAGAGAGAGAGAGAGAGGCCATCGAGATAAGCGAACAGAAAAAGAAAGCTCTCGGAGAAAGTTATGTTCCTCTTATCTCCGCTTTCTTTCCCATCGCTTCCCCTCAGAAGCAAAAGCCATTAGCCTTCCCCTCAACGGCCCAGGAACAAAGAGTTCCGGGTGGGGGGGAATCGCGCGCGAAGGAGTCGACAGTCCTCCATCTCGAGCACCAGAGATGCGTTATTCCCCCCTTTTTATGACTGGGGATAATGGCGTCCGTCCTTCTGACAATTGGGCCTCTCAGGAGTAGATATGGGGAATGGATTAGAAAATTACATTCATCATTCTTTAGCTAACTAGCACACGGAATCACCAAGGAATCCACAACCATTTCGTCTCTCAGCAACTCACCAATTTACGGCTGGCGAGCTGGGAAAAATGTTAGAGAGAGAGAGAGAGAGAGAGAGAGAGAGAGAGAGAGAGGATTGTAACCAAGCCCTTTCCCCTCAGTTTTAACTCTCGAGTAAAAAATGACGAGAGAGTGGAGGCGGCGGCGTTGGTGGTGGTATTCATTCTGTTGTCCCCTTCCTCTTTACGATTATGGGACGCCAGTAACGTCGCCCAATGAATGAAGGCTCGGGGGAGGAGGTGTGGGTCGAAATGAGCGAAAGAGATGCAAACGAGGTGCGATAAGTCGATTATTATATCCTCTCATATCCACGCCATCTCCCCCGACTCCCTCTCAGGAGGATCTCATTTAGGGAGGATGGCATTTCGAGATGACCAACATTCTCAAAACTTTGCAAAAGCCTTTGTTTAGGGGGGAGACGATGCTTTGTAATACAAGTCTCCTTTTTTTTTTTTAAATCTCCATCTGAAGACAGAATCATTTGTGGGAACACAACGCTTTGTAAGTAAGTCTCTTTTTTGTAAATCTTCATCTGGAGACAGAATCATTTATGGGGAGGCAATGCTATGTAATACAAGCCTCATTTTTTTAAAAATCTTCATCTGGAGACAGAATCATTTTAGGGAGAAAATGTCCCATTTTTTTCTGGAGACAGAATCATTTGGGTGAGAAAATGTCTAATTTTTGTTAAAAATCTCCATCCAGAAACAATCATTTGGCGAACACAATGCTTTGTAAGTTAAGTATCCTTTTTTTTTTTAAATCTCCATCAGAAGACAAAATCATTTATGGGGGGAAAATGCTACGTAAGTTAAGAATCGTTTTTTGAAAATCTCCTTCTGGAGACAGAATCATTTATGGGGAGAAAATGCTTCGTAAGTTGAGTCTCATTTTTATAAAATCTTCATCTGGAGACAGAAATATTTCTGTCTTTACGCCCGAGCATAATTATGAGGTCTGGATTTACCATAGAATCATCGTTGAAAATAATCTCATTATGTTTCCCAACACCCAAATTACTGTTGAGGTACCAATTTGACCTAACTTGACTTAACCTAACCTCAAAAACCGGAACTTGCTCCAATACTAGCATAACACCTCAGGAGTTAGCATCCGGGACATCACTTGCAAAAAGAGTCAATCTCTCTCTCTCTCTCTCTCTCTCTCTCTCTCTCTTTTTGCAGTCTGTTGGAGGAAAGAGAGTGGGGGACGTCTCGTCAAATTGCGTCGTTAAACGCAACTTCTCCTCCCTTCTCTGGTACGTCAGACACTACGGCTGAAAGGCAGAGTCCGTGAAATTTATTTCATCCTTTTAGTAATTCTAGGTTGGTGGTATTTTCACAGGTATTACTTTTTAGTTTTCTGTGACAGAATCCTTGCGTCCGTCCGCTCTCAGATATAAAAAAAAAACTACTGAGGCTACAAGGCTGCAAATTGGTAAGTTGATAATACACCCTCCAATTATCAAACATACCAAATTGGAGCCCTCTAGCCTCATTAGTTGTTATCTTTTATATTTAATGTTGAAGCTAGCCATGGGTCGTGCATCTGGCAGCACTTTCCGTGGACATAAGATGCACCTTCACTCTACCGTATCTGGTGAGCGACTGAAACGTTACCCGGTAGACACAGCGTTATAAGTCATACAGAAACTTGTTAGGTATTATACTATCTCTTCGTTCCTGCTTTCAGAATTAACTCACCTTAGCTATGTTCTGTCCAGTTGACGAGAAATGTTTATATACCCGAAATATTGTAAATAATGCCCCTAGAATTATTATTTTGATTTGTTTAAGGCCGTGTAAAGATATTACGATGTTAGTGAAAAAATATTATATATATATATATATATATATATATATATATATATATGTATGTTATATATATATATATATATATATATATATATATATATATATATATATATATATATATATACTTTCACATCGTTAATATTGTACCAATGGAAGAGCAAAGAAAACTCCATTGAAGAAATTAAGCCAGGTACGTGGTGGAAAAACCCACCTCAAATGTAAATCTTAATATTTGAAGCTTAATCAGACTCTCTCTCTCTCTCTCTCTCTCTCTCCTCTCTCTCTAATTTATCCCCTTTAGACTCTCGGGTTTAATGCCTACGGTGTGCCTCACTCATTGCCCCGTACGTACTGTAATCTGCATTTTCATTTTGCCTTTTGTTCTGACCATTTTCCTTTTTCTGTGAGGTGTCCCTAACTTTATAATAAATAATAATAAAATAATAATAAAACTAAAATAATCCTAATCATAATATATAATAATAATCAATAATAATAATAATAATAAAATGATAACAATAATATGAAATCTTGTAACCAATACGCTCTAAATATATATATATATATATAATATATATATATATATCTATATATATATATATATATATATATATATATATAATATCATGAACATTCATATCAGCCTGAGCTAAAGTTCCATTATTCTTCTGTTGACTGCGCAATCCATTTCCTTAAATAAATAAATAAACAAATGAAAAAAAAAATATGCAAAACGTAGCCTTCTTAAACACAGTTTTTATATCCCTCATTCGTTATGCTTCGAGCCAAGAGGAGAGAGAGAGAGGAGAGAGAGAGAGAGAGAGAGAGAGGATTCGCTTTTCCCGCTGCCACTAATAAGTGGAGTTTTACGCTGTTTCCTCATCTTTCCTTAACGCGGGTTCCAAAGGTTTTATGGGTAATATTTTCCTGGCTGGAAAGACCTGGAGATTTAAACAATGACTGGGAAGGCCGGGGGGGGGGTGGGGGTGGGGGGGGGGGGGGGGGCTGGGGAGGGGGAGGCGGTGGTGGTGGGAGTAAGGGAGGGATGGCCTAGGGTGGTTGCCTGGGTGGGCAAGGGTTCTTCTTCCTCGCGTATCAAGACAAATATAAAATTTGCAATAAAAGTCGAAGTTTCAACTCGTTTTGGTATACTCGAGGTCTTCTTTTTATTAAAACATTGTCTTTTCAGCAGCGAAGGTGCCTACAGGGACCGCCGTGAGTTTGATATAAGAAAAGTTATTAAAAGTATAATATATATATCTCAATATTTATTTTCTGACCAATTATTTTCTTTCTAATTAACGCTACAACACATTCTTCTTCTTTCCCACCGTTATCCCTACATTAAGGTGACGGTTGCCTGATGCACCTTCTCCTCCTCCTCCACTGCTTTCTAACAAAGGCATCATCCTCCACCAAATCTCTTCTCTCCACATCTTCCTTCACTTCATCTCGCCATTTAATTCTCTGCCTCCCTCTCGATCTTCCTCCTCAAACAGGTTCCTTCCCAAGCCCTCCTCACTCCCTCCTCGTCATCCATCCTCACCACATGCCCATACCATCTCAATCAGGACTGTCTTATCACCTCTGTCATCTTTGTCAAGTCTGACATGGTCTAGTCACTGATACTTGTTCTATTCCCATTCTTTGTAATCATTAATATCATTATAAGATCCTTCTCCTAGAGTCCCTAATACTCATCCTATTCCTATATCGAAACATAGTCTTGATAATCGTTAATATCATTATAAGACATAAGGTTTACCTCTCCAGATTCTTGAGTGTGTGTGTTTGATGGACTTAATATTATTCTAATTAACTAGGCAAAAGACACTTATTAATCCCAGTCATATGAATAACATTAGTGAACAGGTCTGTCTTTCGAGACTCGGTACAGGCGAAACAGCAGCAGTCTTCATCCTCACTCTAAATGGAAATATTTCACCCTTTGCAAATGGGGGTCGGATTTTTTCAGGTGTGAGTGCTGATGAAAAGTTAACCCACCGAGAGGCACATCGATGTTTAATTTTCAGATTACTGAGAGCCACGGGAAAGCAGTGCACTCAAGATAATGCTGTGTCTATATGCCATTCTCTCTTTTTTTGCAGCTACATGCAATACTTCAAAGAGGGTCTGATACAGGGCCACGTACACGAAAATTCATGCATGCATTAAGAGACGTGACTCAAAAAGAGGAGCAGAAATGTGGAAGCGATGTTGCACTTAGCAGTTCAAACGTCCACGGGACTTTCATGAAGAAAGTTAAAATAAAAGAATGAACAATCATCTTAAAATGGGCCAGACTAATCAGTTTCTGGAAAGCCCTCTATGAAAAGAAGGCGTTATCCAACCTCCAGCTTACTCTGAGCGCGTTCTAACATCTACGGTCAATAGCGCGTTGTTTCACCTACGAAAATTAAAATAAATATTCTATATTTCATTAGAAATAATTGATCTGTTCTGTTTAACACGCACATCATTTATTTTTACATTTTCATTGTAATATATAAATCATAACTATCCTATCTTAAAATTCCTGTATCTTCAACTCGACGCGAAACACCTTTTTCAGAACTTTCCTAGGCTCTTCCATAGACGTTTCCTACACCCCCAACAAGAAGAAGAAAAACAACAACAAAGTAGACACTAGGCTTACTCCAAGAGTGAGCAAAAATTATAGGTGAATTTAATTTAAAGCCATAGTTTTGCCTTAAACCAGCTAGCAAGATAGGAAGAATTTTTATTGACAGCCCATATGACACCATTCAATTCAAAGTATAATGGGCATATTAACACTTAATTTAAATACCCTCGTAAGGCATCAACAAAAGCAATATAGCGGTCTCCTCGGAAGAATTCGATGCATTCCATCGCTAACGAAGCTAATTGAATCCTTTTGCACGTCAAGACAATTAGAACTTTTCCAAGCAGCAACGTTAAAAAAAAAAAAAATAAATGAAAAAAAAAATAAAAGAACCCACCTTCTTCTGTGATGCTGAGGTAATGCATTGAGAGAGAGAGAGAGAGAGAGAGAGAGAGAGAGAGAGAGAGAGAGAGAGAGAGAAAAGTCTTTTTCCAGGTCCCATTCCAGGTCTTTAGAGCAGTCGAATTATTCGGGAAAAAATCCCACAAATTACCTTTTAAGAAGGAGATTCTCTCTCTCTCTCTCTCTCTCTCTCTCTCTCTCTCTCCTTGCATAACGGCTGCCATTTTTATAAGCTTCTAACGGCAGGTTGCCTGGCTGAAGTGGGGGGAGGGGGGGAGGAGAATGGGAGCTAGTGTGAAAATTATTCGCTTCGCAGGGGTTTTTTTTTTTTTTTTTGAAAGAAACGTAGGGTGTGAAGGAGAGCATTTTTGTTATTTTCTTGTCTCTTATCATCTCTTTCCTGTCTCTCGTTGAGTCATGATGATACTAACGTGAATATGCAATGTTGAGACCGGTGATGATACGGGGGCTAGGGGATGGGGTCTTTTTTATGTGGGGGGTGTGGAGGGAGTCGGGGGGGGGGTGAGGAGCTCTTTTGATTGGTATGTTATGAAATTTAGGCAGTCCAGCCACGCATTGGAGCACTATAGATAGACCATCCAGCTCGAGATAGTATAAAGAGGGAGTTGGGTGGGAAATTCCGGAGGATTCTGGGGCTTCTATCCCCCCTCCCTCTTCCATCTCCCCTCCCTCCCTTTCCCTCTCCTCCCCCCCCCTCCTTATTAGCTACTTCTGCTTTCTCGCCATTCTCAATACAATGCTAATACTTAGGGTGAGGTGGAGATATAAATGGAAATATATGATGGTTCTGAAACCCTTCTGAGAGAGAGAGAGAGAGAGAGAGAGAGAGAGAGAGAGAGAGAGAGAAATTCACGCCAGGAGACAGATTAAACACGAAATATGTAATATATGTCACCCTTTCATCAGATATTTTGAGCAATATTATATCAAACATGAACTCAGAAGCTATTTTAAACAACTAAATCTCATTAAAATATCTCATAAAGTACTTAAAAGTATATTTTATATGTCATCTTTTCATTAGACATTTTAAGCAATATTAAATCCAACATAAGCTCAAAAACTATTTTAAACAACAAACTCCCATTAAAAATATATCTTAAAATACTTATAAATACATTTGAGTAAAATATCATCACTTGATACCATATGGCAACACCGCCCCTGGCTTTAAAAAGGGGGAGAGTCATTTAAACACCATTGAATCAAATAGCTCAGTCCAGTTTGAATGGAGACCTTTAAATCCCACCAGGCGAATGAAGGGTTTAAATCACCACCCCTCACCCTTACCCTCACCCTCCATTCACTCACGGGAGTTAGAGGACACCTGCATCTTCAGGCCATTTAAACCGCGCCTGCCTGGGGGTCACTGTAACGGGGCTCTATATTGACGGGAGTTTAAATGCTTTAAAAAGGCACGAAAATGCTTATAAGGCGCAAAGGAAAAAAAAACGATTTTACGCAGATGTGATACAGTTTTTTTTTTTTTTTTCCTTTTTTATCAAATTTACATCAGTACCTTCTTTCGTCTCTATGTTATAACGGCATTATTGCGAGCATTTATTTATGATTTAATTAAATAGTATATATTTATATATATATATATATATATATATATATATATATATATCATATATATATATATATATAGACTAACATCTCTATCATTCACTTTTAAACAAAGACCCTTAGGGCGATCCTTCTGTACACATAGACTTCACCGTCGAAAATAAAAGGGGCAGTTTACTTATTCATGAAGCGTATTTATTTTCCCGTCTCTTCGTAATGAATTTAAAAGAGAATTAAGGCGGAGGGCGGGGAGGGTGGAGGTAGATTACTATTATTGAGGCTTAAACAATACTGGCCCGTTCTCTAAGAGAGAGAGAGAGAGAGAGAGAGAGAGAGAGAGAGAGACAGAGAGAGAGAGGGAGAGAGAGAGAGAGAGCTAACTTCTCACATGTTCTAATTCAAGTATACCACTTACAGTGCGCCTTGACCACATCACTGCATGTTGGCATAACGCTCTTCGCAACGCCCCGTTCTTTCCAGAGCTGCAAGACTTTCTCTTCTTTAACTATGCTTCCGTCGCGTCCGGCTTCTTCCCCCAACTTAGCTGTTCAACTTCTCCAACTTTCATATTTGCTTATGAAACAAATGCTTGTATTGAAAACGGGAAAATATGCCTTGGAATAACAATATTTAACACTTGATAAAACCAGTTATTGTAGTTCTCCATTTTTATGATATGTTAACCATTAACCATCGTCTGAATTTCGATTCAGTCTGAATTTCGATTCAGTCTGAATTTCAATTCAGTCTAAAATTCGATTCAGTCTGGATTTCGATTCGTCTGGATTTCGATTCAGTCTGAATTTCAATTCAGTCTGGATTTCGATTCTTCTGAATTTCGATTCTTCTGAATTCCGATTCAGTCTGGATTTCGATTCAGTCTGAATATCGAATCAGTCTGAATTTCGATTCAGTCTGGATTTCGATTCAGTCTGGATTTCGATTCAGTCTGAATATCGAATCAGTCCGAATTTCAATTCAGTCTGGATTTCGATTCAGTCTGAATTTCGATTCTTCTGAATTTCAATTCAGTCTGGATTTAGATTCAGTCTGAATTTCGATTCTTCTGAATTTCAATTCAATCCGGATTTTAATTTAGTCTGGATTTCGGTTCAGTCTGAATTTCGGTTCAATATGAATTTCGATTCATTCTGAATATCGAATCAGTCCGAATTTCAATTCAGTCTGGATTTCGATTCAGTCCGAATTTCAATTCAGTCTGGATTTCGATTCAGTCTGAATTTCAATTCGTCTGAGTTCAATTCAGTCTCAATTTCAGACGATTCGTCTGAATTTCGACTCAGTCTGAATTTCTATTCGTCTGAACCTCAATTCAGTCTCAACTTGTACCGAAGGCACCGCTTAAAACTCCCAAGCTAGATCCATTCATTCTCTATAAAATCATATCAAAGTACTGAACAAAGTTACTTTGAAAGTAATAGAGAAACTGATAAAAGTACAGCCATACTAAAGACATGTCCAAAGTACTTTTAAAAGTCATACCAAAGTTATATACTAAAGCTTTATGGCCCTCTAAACATTTTTGAAGAGGGTAAGGAATCCATTCAGAACTTTCCCATCCCCCCGGAAATATTTTGTTTGATTTTATTTTTAAGCTGATAGACTGGTAGATAATTTACCCCCCCCATACCCTACCCTCCACCGCCCACATCCCTTACACCCTCCCCCTCCCCCCTTTTGTTTTTTCGCGGAGTCAGAAAGCGAAGTTGCCAACTTATCATCGCCAAGTTGCTCCCAGCATCGCGTGTGTATAATATATAACTTTTGTGTACGAAGTTCGTCTCGTGTTGTTGCGAAAAAGTTTTCTCCCGTGTGTTTGAAGCCCCGTTCCATTTTGACTTTAATGGCTAACGTTGGAGAGAGAGAGAGAGAGAGAGAGAGAGAGAGAGAGAGAGAGAGAGAGAGAGCAGTTCGCATGAAGACTTTCCTGTCATTCTTTATTGGATAAGCAGAGCAGCTTTTTAAAAATGTTAAGACTTGGATTAAGATAGGAAGATTAACTCTTTCTCTCTCTCTCTCTCTCTCTCACTCTCTCGCTCTCTCTCTCTCTCTCTCACACCATGAGAGTTAATTCGTTTCCTGCTTGTCCCAACCAAGTGTGGGAGAAGCGGCGTTTGAAGAAAACAGGGTTAACGATTTGAAGTTAATTTCAAGGAATTAGAAGAAAAAGAAGAAGAAGAAGGGAGTTGCTGGAACATGCAACAACATTTAGATGTCCTGTGCAAGCGGCAAGGAATCGGAAAATGAGGTTCTTTTTCTAAAAGGTTAAGGAAGGATTAGATAACTAAACATTAAGATATTCTCTTGATATAGTTGAATATTAGAATAACTTAGAAAACTGATGATAAGTATAACCAACTCTCTCTCTCTCTCTCTCTCTCTCTCTCTCTCTCTCTCCACAATGAAGAGACTGGGTGTAGGTACTAGGTACTGGACCGGTTTCGAACTTCATTTCTGAGTCATTGACTTTCAATATCGAACGTGTATCCGGTCAAGAACTACTACACCCTATCTCTTTGATATACAAGTACGTAAAGAAACAGCAAATTTCTTCAGAACAATTCACGAATCAATCTCTTGAGAGAGAGAGAGAGAGAGAGAGACGAGTGACCGAGGAGGAGGAGAGAGACAAGGGGAGAGAGAGAGAGAGAGGCGTCTGTCCCCAGTCCCTGGACGACGAGGTTCTCACACTGTTGCAATTACTGAGCAAAACAAATTGCAACGCAACAAATGATTATTGCCAAAGCTGCCTTTGCAGAAGTTGTTGCAGACACACGATCATCTCCGGACAGAGAGAGAGAGAGAGAGAGAGAATGCCCCAGCAGGTGCAACAATGAATGCAAATGTCAGGGCGGTGAAGGTGGAAGGAGAGAATGCTACGGCCTTGACTTGAGAGAGAGAGAGAGAGAGAGAGAGAGAGAGCAAATTCCTGAAAATCCATTTCCCACTGAGAGAGAGAGAGAGAGAGAGAGAGAGAGAGAGAGAGCACAGTTGATGGATAACTGGGGAAGTCCTGATTGGGGAAATTTGTACAGAGAGAGAGAGAGAGAGAGAGAGAGAGAGAGAGAGAGAGAGAGACCTATGACCCTTTTCAATCAGCCAATGTATAGCAGGGCTGGGATACAAACCTCAGACCTTTCAAATGCCAGCCCAGTGCTCCACCACTGAATAACGACCAGTTACGACTATGGTAAAAAAAAAAGAAAAAAAAACGGGGTTCGAAAACCATTCTAGTAGAGCAATATCCTTCCTCCATAAGCCATTATATAAGGCAGCTTATCCCCAAGATCTCTCTATTCACCACTAGGCATTAAACTCTACCATACTTACACCGCTCAATGAGACGGCGGAGTCATTCTAGATAAGGGAATTAGTTTATGTATAGCTCGATTCAACTGGCGTTGCAAATAATATATATATTCGTATATATGGGGAATGGGCGTCCATTGTACCAGGCTGCGTAATAGTCACTTAAAGGGGAATGTTCCAGCCAGGTGCATTAAGAGACGATGGTGCCAGTGGTAATGGGTTATATAAAGGCCCGAGCAAGCAGATGATTGGGGGTGTGTTTTAGATCTCAGTTCCTTGGGATGTTTCTCTCTCTCTCTCTCTCTCTCTGTAAACACACACACACAAACATAGTATATATATATATATATATATATATATATATATATATATATATATATATATATATATATATATATAAATTCAGTTCTGCTTATGTAAACACATTCAAGATTTAATATGACTTGTGTTCAATGTCCATTACTCTCTCTCTCTCTCTCTTCTCTCTCTCGCTCTCTCTATGTATATATATATTTATTATTATAATTATATATACTATATATTATTTTATATATATTATATTATATTATATATAATATATGTATATATATATATATATATATATATATATATATGTATATATATATATATATATATATATATATATAATATATATATATATATATATATATATATATATATATCTATATATATAATTCTATTTTTTTTTTTTTTATAATTTCTTTTTTTTATAACGAAGTCTTTAAAAAGACTTTAAATAACTGACACAAATAATTCAATTATACCTTTCCCCTACAAAAAACGATTCAAGGTAAAACTCATCACCAGACTCTCTTTCATCCCTAAAAAATCCCTAAAAATACAAAGGAAATTCCTGAGCTAAAACTGCCCGGGGTACCTATTAACATACTCATGAATATTAGTATTGAATATCAATACTGAACTGGGGAAGATATACAGATTATTCCTATTGTGAACGGCAGCTCTTTCGACTGAGCCTACTAAAACTCAATAGGCCGTGAATTGATGGCCTCCACGTCGTAACCAAATGGAAGATAATTATATCTGTTCCTCCTCCTCCTCCTCCTCCTCCTCCTCCTCCTCCTCCTCCTCCTCCTGCAAGATTATCGGAATTCTAATTTTTCCCTTTCATGCTCAATCGCCTTCTTTTGAATGAATACCGTCTACGATCTGCTCTTCACACACACACAAAAAAAAAAAAAAATGGATAAGTTCCCTTTCCATTGGACGATGGGGTCATCGTTTAGCAGACAATGGGCGTCATCCTCTTCCTTTCTGTAGGAAATGTCTCATCTCTACGTAACTATGGTAATGATAAATTTGAATGCTGGGGCAATTGGAAGCAATATATTTTTCAAACCCACGTCTGGAAATGAACTGAGATAAGGGATTAGAAAGCTAGCTACTTTCGTAGAGAACTTTCTTTCCTCGCTAGAATGTGGTTTTGTTTTCCTGTTGCTGTGTCGTTTCTTCTTACTCTGTGACGTCACTCACATAATGTCCTTGTTCCAGTTTCCTGCCTTCATCAGGATTCCCGTCCAAATTAATGACTGGTTCTTCTTGGTGCGAATGTGGTGGTTCCTCCAAGTTCCAGCTTTGGGACCCTTTACTGCATTCCCTTTATTTTCTGGATCGCCTTACCTTGCTGTCCAACCTCTTCAACTCCCTCTTTTCATTGTCGTAAGGGCTGGCTGGCGAAAGAGCCTTAGTGCCTGCATAGACAGCTATTTTTTTTTAATAAAATCATACATCACAAAAAAATAGTAGGCTAAGATAACATCGCCTATTAAACCTCACGTCGAGAACCCAACCTGCAGAAATAAAAGTGGAAAACCTCTTCCTGATTACCAGTACAAACACACACACAACTTATTACTAAATTCTAAACACCGAAATCTCACACGTTTTTAGAAATACGCATCGGAATTCACACGTGGAATATACACGTCAGAAACACGCACCGAACATTCTAGTACTTATAAAGACACCCACACAAGAGGATACACCATAAACACGCTATAAAGAGATCTATATACACTCGCATCAAAACTCCCACCTCCCAAAAATACGACTGCAAACCCTCCCATATCTCCCACGGATGAAAACATACGCACGGGAATCCTTTAGATCCTGAAGCACGATTGGAAAACTTCACCTTTGAAAAAAAAAAAAAAAAAAAAAAAAAAAAAAAAAAAAAAAACACGCCTGGAAAACCCGGCCTGAACTACAGAGTAAATGGGATTTTGGCGATGACACTCAGACTTGATAAGCTATTCCAACCAATCCCGAGCGGTCTTAGTCCCGGAGATTTGCAGATCGAAATAGCCATGCAAATATCCCTATGGCTGCAGGTCACTGCGTTTCTTCTTTATTTCAGTTCCTTCTCCCTTATTCTTTGCATTCTTGCATTCTACCTACTCCTCTTTCAATGGGTTAAGAAGACTATGCTCCTCTCTCTCTCTCTCTCTTTCTCTCTCTCGCTGGTACATTTCCTGCTGGAAATTCTATTTTGTTCTCTGTCTCTGTTCCCAGCATTTCTGTTCCCCCCAATTCTTTCTCCTGATATGCTTTATCTTCTCTCTCTCTCTCTCTCTCTCTCTCTCTCTCTCTCTCTCTCTCACCGACACAGAACCAGACCTCTGTTTTCGAACGGTCCTCTGAGCCTCGTAAAACGATTTCAATCCCATGGTAATGTGACCTCACGTCTCGACGTCCGCACGTCGCCTGCATCCCACACACAATTCCAGCACCGAATTTACGTAGGATCTCAGATACCTCCACATTTCCAGCTCAGACTCAGCGTCCAGGCGGCAAAACTCTACCACTACACTTCACAAGGTTTTAGATACACTCAAAAATATGCTACATATGTCCACATTCCTTGAACATTTCCAAAACTGACCTCCAACGTTCCAGGCACATTTCCAGAGCCACCATGGCAGAGTGGTCTCGTATATCTCCATATTCCTATCATATTACCAAAGGGCATATTGGCATGTGCTCCTCATATATTTCTACATTCCACATTTTCCAGAGGGAAACTTTGGCACATGTTCTCTTGTATCTCCACATTCCAGATAAATTTCCATAGACACTTTGACACATGTCCTCTAGTATCTCCACATTCCACATACATTTCCAGAGGCACTTTGGCACATGTCTTCTTGTATCTCCACATTTCTGATACATTTCCATAGACACTTTGACAAAAGTTCTCTTGTGTCTCCACATTCCAGTTACATTTCCAGAGACACTTTGGCACATGTCCTCTTGTATCTCCACATTCCACATACATTTCCAAACCTCCAGTGACAGGTACCTTGGGAATCTCCACATCCAATCCAAAAGTTACTCATCCTTTAACCTACATTAGTCTGAGGGCACGAGGTCTCCACACTTCCAAAACCCACACTATCAAATGCCTACACATATCTCCACAAAACATCTCCCCCACTTGGAGCGTATAACCACGAAAATCGAAGGTATCTCTGAAAACATGGTGCCACTGAAGTGGACCTAATCAAAGATCATCTTACGCTCTAAGAAAACAAAAAGAAGAAAACAAGCTTAATCCATTACTCCACAGCTGAGAGCAATATCTGGAAGAGACTGGAAGGCGATGGAGGGAAAAGGACGAATCTGGAATGGAGAAGTTTTTGAAGAAAGGTTGAAAAACGTGAGAAATAATTGGACGGAAATAAGTGAAGGATTAAAAGGAAACGCGGGACTGTAAAAAAAATACGAAGGGAAAGAAGAGGAAATGAGGAATATGGGTAGAAAAGATGGAGAGAAAGAACGGGGAAAAATCAATAAACAGAGAAGATAATAGGATGAATGAAAAGGGTAATGATGTGTCAATGACCAATAAAATGATTTTCTGTCTCTGTCGCTCTGTATAATTCAAACTCTTTTATAATATATATATTAGTCTAACTTACTCTATGAATATATTATATAGCTATGTAATCACCGCTTAGGAAATACATAGGTATTTTCAAAGTTATACACCAGCCTTTATCAGGTCATATTTAAGCAAAATTGTAAAATATTTTTTTTTGCATGCATACACCTCGTCTACACATACACTAAATATATATTATAATTCAAAAATTGTTAGTTTACAGTCATTAGAAGGCAAAATAACGATGAAAACATTAAAGCTAAAAAACTGAGATATGCAAGATATAGTTCATTTTTATTAACAGAAAAAAAAAATAAATCAGTAATATAACAACAATAAACAGGCTGTGAATTTGGTGAGTATTTTTAAAAGATAGGGGTATTTCCACGTGTAT
This sequence comes from Macrobrachium nipponense, assembly GCF_015104395.2. Taxonomy (NCBI): domain Eukaryota; kingdom Metazoa; phylum Arthropoda; class Malacostraca; order Decapoda; family Palaemonidae; genus Macrobrachium; species Macrobrachium nipponense. The sequence continues at coordinate 8,940,915 of NC_061105.1, read as the reverse complement.
TTTTGTTGTCAAATGGGGGTTTTAGAGTATTTTTCAGATATATGAGTATTTCCACGCGTATTTATTAAACAAAAAGGGGTGTGTAATATTTGTGTGGGGGTCTTCGACAAAAATTTTCACGTAACCAAAAATGGAAGATGGTATGTCGACTAACCTAACCAAAAAAAAAAAATATGTCGAATAAGCCATCCAAAAAAATAAAAAAAAATATGTCGACTAACCCAAAACCACCAAGCCTCCAAAGACATAATAAAAACACACAAAACCCCACATACACACGAAAAGTGAAGAGACCCAATCTTACAGACAAATAGGAGCTCCTTCCGCAGGCAAATTACTCCTTAACATCTAACGAGCCATATAGCCGCCTATCCCTCCCAAACCTCCCCAAAGTCCCAGGCCTCCTCCTCCTCCTCCTCCTCCTCCTCCTCCTCCTCCTCCTCCTCCAAGTGACGGACGACGAGACACTACCACAACTACTATAGCAGTGAAATGGAGGAGTGTCCCACGGGAAACCCGAAGGAGAAGCCTCTCGCTTTGTATCTTGTGGTTTCGGCAGAGCAACGATTCAGGGAGATGAAGCGATTGCGATTAAATCAATATATATATCAAGAGTTTTATTAAACTCCCGCGCGCATTTGTGCTTCTCTGCATAATACAGTTATACAATAAAAAAGACACATTTCATTCCAGAAAGTTTAAATCCAGTTATATGATTAACTAGGCAAATATTATTACCGTCTATTTAATCGCCAAAAAAACGCCGCGTGAATAAAATGAGATAGCAATTTACTTAAGAGAATTGGGAGTGTGTCTCTTTATATATATATATATATATATATATATATATATATAATATATATATATAATATATATATAATATATATATATTAATATAGTGTGTGTTCACGAAGGATAAGAAACTGGTGCAGATAAGGATGAAAAAAGTATGCTTTATTATTATTATTATTATTATTATTATTATTATTATTATTATTATTATTATTATTATTATTATTATTATTATTATCATCATCATTATTTCCATGATTTTCCCAAAAAACTTGCTTTCAGTGTAAAACCACAATGAAATGCTTTATTCTTGAAAATCATTCATCAAATAATCAAGACAAAGTGATCACCAAACCATCCACTCACTGACAACACGATAATTTGGAAAAAAAGAAGTCTTTGAAACATGAGCACAAAAAGCTTAGAGCAAATAGAAAAATATTGCAACACATTGCAACGTTCTATACAAAAAATTAAAAAAATCAGCATTCTGTTTATTCTTCGGCCGAATCACAGATTCGACAAGCACGGCAGCGCCCCAATTTGGGCACAAACAAGACAAACACAACAGTTGTTTGCACATAAATACTCGGCAAGTTAGTCTGCAACTTCGATGCAACGACGAGCAGCAACAAGATAAGAGCTTCGTTGTCGTTTGCAGGACTTTCTGGAGAGAACGTGAAATATTCAAAGCATAAATGGGACGAATTAAAATGGTATTTAATCAAGATACCAAACACAATAATAAAAACCTCCTGCTAAAATTAGATAAAGTTGCATAAAAGATTGTTTCCTTTTAAAATAGCTATCACAACTTTGCAATTTCTTTTTTTTTTCTTTCAGTTTTTGATTCATTATCTTTAGTTTACCCTAATTTGCCATTTATCATAGTATTCCCTTCAGGGTTTTAAGTTTTCTTCCTCCAAGTCATTCAGAGTTACCATGCCTGTTTTTCTATCCTTGGCCTGCGCATTTTCAGAGTCCTGTTTTCCGTTTCCTTGGGGTATTCCGAGGGGTATTTGGATGTCCCTGTGCTCTACCTGATCAATCTAGTTCTGGCCTACGTGTTGGTGCCACAAATTTTGGAATACAGCAAGTTTGTTCTCTTTTTCTACAAGGATTCCACCTTACTTGGTTCCTGGAGCCTGTTGCAACGCTGCTGCTTCATCTGGCTGTATTCTTGGGCCAGTATTTGCCTGGGGGACCTCTCTGTGAGAAGGTGGAGGTCAGTATTTTCCTGGGAAACCTCTCCGAGCTGGTGTAGGCCAGTATTTGCCTGTAGGGACACCTCTGTGAGCATAAGCCAGTATTTGCCTGGTGGACACCTCTCCGAGCTGGTGTAAGCCAGTATTTGCCTGGTGGACACCTCTCCGAGCTGGTGTAAGCCAGTATTTGCCTGGTGGACACCTCTCCGAGCTGGTGTAAGCCAGTATTTACCTGGTGGACACCTCTCCGAGCTGGTTTAAGCCAGTATTTGCCTGGGGGACACCTCTCCGAGCTGGTGTAGACCAGTATTTGCCTGGGGGGACACCTCTGTGAGCAGGTGTGGGCCAGTATTTGCCTGGGGGACCTATTGTAAGCAGGTGTAGGCCATTAATTGCCTTGTTGAGTCATTCTGTTAAGGTGTAATGTCCATGAATTTTGTGACGTCTGAGAGACGTGGACCTACTTTTAGTGAGGAGGTCTGGCCTGTAGTCAGCGAACTTCTTGTGTATAGCTTGGCATACCTTCCCGTTTCTTTGACTCGTTTACATACGTCCTAATGAATTAATAAGAGAATTCCTCTTATTAGGATCTCTGTGGGGATTAAAACTGTGACTACCTCATATTTAAGTCATAGAAGTTTTGTTAACTGTTTGTTAAGCTTCTTTCTGGCCGTGTCTTTCTCTCTTCTTTCTAGACCCCTCATTTTGGAGAAGATATCTTGTTTTTTTTTTATAGTGTGGGTGTTTGCTCAGTTGTTCCGGCAATCATTTCAAACTGTATTGAGTTTGTAAATAAATAATCACATTTTTACTTGTGGTATTTGTATCCCTCTCTGTTAATATATGCACACTTAAATTTAATTCGCTGATCGTGACTTTAACCTTGGAGAACACCAGTTGTACTTGATTTCTTTTCTGGAATATGAACGATAGCCCTTGAGAGAAGTGTCCTGAGATAACATACTGTTCATTTTCAACCATATTTCAATATATGAAGCTATTGCTGTCGCATGAAAGTATAAAGATGTCCTTTAATATAAAATACCTAACAAAAATAAATTCTTTTAATGTCTTTGCATTTGAAATATATCAACTGTTGTGACATGAAATTTGTCTATATTCGCCTCATAAAGATAATAGAATCTTTTAATATAAAAACTAACTTGCATATAAAACCTAATAACTGTCATGTGATATAAAATATTTGTATTTTTGCCTTATAAAAATAAAAAATCCTAATAAAAACCAAACTTTCACAAAACCTAATAACTGTTATGATATAAAATATTTGTCCATATTCGCCTCATAAAATTTATTTTGTTGAAAATAGGTAAATCTTGCAAAACGAACTGAGGCTACTCTCAAAAACATGACACTGCATCGGATATTGCTTGAAACAAATTGCAAGCATTTCTTTTACCAAATTTCAAATTCCTCTTCGAGTGCAATAAATTATTTTTCCTCTACGAAATCTGATCAAGAGCTCTAAATTCATACATATGACACGTCCTGAGCCGGACTGTTGCTTAAAACAAAATGCAAGCATTTCTCTTTTACCTAATGTCAAAATCATTTTAAGAGTCCAATAAATTATTTTTCCTCTTCGATATCCGATCAAGAGGTCTAAATTCATATTGTTAAATAAGTTAACAATCAGAACGAATTATAGCTCAGAGGAGCTGCTGTTTAGAAAACATCGCAGGCACCGGCAACCTTAAAGCAGGTATCATTCAGTTTACCTGTAATTAAATGAAGGAGAAACGTAGGTAATATCTAACCATTTTCTTACAGAAATTGCCGTCATTTTGCTAGCCTTGTGTTTTCGCGAGGAAATACAAAGCAATTATCTTTAATAATTTGTTATTATAACTGGACTTCAAGATTCGTGGGGATTAAAGGTAGGGTTTCGTGCGCTGGTAAACAATCTGCGTGGATTATCATGAACTATCGTACATGTGGCGATATAGTTGACGGACTTTTTTTTTAAAGACAAGGCGTCGACGTGTCCCGATTGTGTGGGACGTTACGTACCACTTTGAATCGGTTCGTGCTGGAAGGTGTCTTAAATAGGATGAGATCGGTTGGGATTCATATTCTAAAATAGTTATTGATATATATATATATATATATATATATATATATATATATATATATATATATATATATATATATATAACCATACATTATACAAATATGTAGTATAAACAGATACACACACGCACACATACACACACACACACACACACACACACACACACACACATATATATATATATATATATATATATATATATATATATATATATATATATATATATATCCATACATATACATATGTAATATGTAGTATAAACAGATACACACACACACACACACATATCATATATATATATATATATATATATATATATATATATATTATATATATATATATATATATATTATATTATATTACTGTACATTTATGTATCTATCTTTCTACGTGTTTGTATCATTACGGATGTATACTAATACAACTCTAGCAATTGCACAAAAATAAAAACAAAATTACATGACTTAGGCGGGCAATTTTAAAACCCCAAAACGGCTTTACGAAACGATGCCGAGTGTCATTATAAAATAACATAAGAGCTGAATGAAAATTGCAGCGAACAACTGCATAGGCTCCAATGCAACAGCAGCGACCAAGGCTTTTAAGTAGCAGTAGTACTGCCTCTCCGGACGTAATTTTTATATTTACATTGTCAAATGCAATTTCCGCAGAGCCACGAAAATATAATGCATGCGAGATCACTCCGACTGCAATATCATTTGCATGCAAAGTGCCAGAAAAATACAATGCATTAATGGCATTCGGGCAGGAAAGGCAAAAGACCCAACGCGGCAGCAGACCTGGGATAATACCCCCGGAGAGAGAGAGAGAGAGAGAGAGAGAGAGAGGAGAGAGGACGAGGGAGCCTGAGGAGAGAGAGAGAGAGAGAGAGAGAGAGAGAGAGAGAGAGAGTTACACCAAGAAGCTGATTAAGATATTTGAGCTTCCAAATGCATGCTTAGTTGTACATCGCTATATGGATGTGAACGTCTTTGTAAAAGGGTTAATTCACAGAAGAGAGAGAGAGAGAGAGAGAGAGAGAGAGAGAGAGAGAGAGAGAGAGAGAGAAGAGGAAGAGGCGGAAGAGAGAGGGAGGAGGAGGAGAGGAGAGGGAATCTACATGCTGGAGAGAGAGAGAGGGGGAGAGAGAGAGATGTCACATTATAAAATCAGAGACGCACGACTGCAGACAAGGAATCTATTATACATGCTGAGAGAGAGAGAGAGAGAGAGAGAGAGAGAGAGAGAGAGAGAGAGAGAGAGAAGAGGGGCTCAGACCCCGAAATCCCCTGATCAGAGAGCAAAATCTAAACAGATCACCGTTGGATATAGCACTGATCTGAGCGAGACGCTGGATGTAGCAATGGATATACATAATAGAGGAAGGAAAGGTCGCTTGGATGGATAGCATAGGCATGATATTATTACGTCTGTAACCCATTTCAATATTGCCATCACTACTGATAGGAAAGGTAGCGCTGGGTAACACAATAATTTTTTTTTTTTAATTTAGCCAAGCGATTGATTTCAAGGTGACTTTCAGCCTCCAAGACTGATTTCAAACGGGACTTTCAGCGAGTTCATGACAACTTTCAGCCAAGTCGAAGAGTCAAAGGCCATTATAAGCATGACGGGATTACTGGAAATAGAGGTTACGGACCGTTCCAGTAATCAACTTTAAGTACCAGATATTACATACTCTATGTAATGAAGCGCCTCCTGTGTCTATTTATATGCTCTCTCTCTCTCTCTCTCTCTCTCTCTCTCTCTCTCTCTCTCTCTCTGTAAAATGACGAGATCAAACAAACAAACAAAAGCATACGATCCCTTTCAAAAGAGTCAATGGCAATGTTTACCTGAAATACGGATGACAAGTTATAACACCTGCATATCATTTAACTTTTAACATGACAAATGACATAAAAAAAATGTGAGATTGAGACGTGAATGTAAAAAAAAAATAAAAAGCTTTGATTACAACAACATCAGAACAACATTAAATCATACCGTAACTGACTCTCCTGAAATATTAGCCTAAAGGTATTATACAAGACAGTTCATTAAAAAGAAACACTATGTACAGCCAGCTAACCACAGAGGGAGGGTGAGTTACCCTTTAGTTTAAATAGACACAAAGCCACAGGATAGAGTATAAAAAGAAAGTAAACATAAAACTGGTAGATTTTACGTAAAGCAATCTCCCATAAAAGGTTTATAAAGAGGCAATATACCAATAGGAAAGAGTGATCAATTTATCTCATAGAAATATACCCTGTAATAGAAATAAAAGGAAATCTCAGCCTATTTTCTCTCATTTTCAAAATGGTGAAGGTTTTTTGTTACAGTGGAAATTTATATGTTACATTATTCAAGACAAGATGGAGGTTTACACAGAGATTTTACACTGTATTTTTGCCATGGAGGGTAAATGTGGCAGTAATATATATAAGTAAATATATATTGCTAGGTCTTTCAGTTGTTAATTTGAAACGGCCTTGTTCAAGCTGTTAACCTCCGCTCTGTGTTTTGTGATATGAGGCGCGGTTACGTTCTTCGTCTCTTTGTGTTTGTCTGACTCAGTCAGCTTTAGGAAGGCAGACTTCAAAACTGCTCAGCTGCAGCAGCAGTTTTGAAGTGTCACCTAGTTGATGCTGATGGTCCTGATACGTCAGGTGTGGGTCACCTGAGTCAACCCAGCTCACGAGGAGGTCGAGATGATGACCAAAGCATGATTACCAGAAGAGATATTCTTCTGTGGCAGCGAAGCGGATGATTTGTGTTCATGATATGATTTAAATTTAGATATGTTGGAGGAGCAGTGTATGATTCTTGTGTAACTACGCCTTATTTCACCTTGTGTATGGTGGTTCATTACCTCGTCATGTATTCGTGTCGAGCAAGTACTGGTATTTGGTGAGGAGCGAGAGTATAGTTCTTAATATCGTATTTTTAGATGAGCAAGTGTATGGCTCGTATTGGTTGTTATTTGTAATGAAAAGTCTGTTATTGATGAATTACTTATTGTTTAATTATTGCTGCTGTCTGTTTATTTTGTCAGATTATGTCGAACTTATGAATTTTGATGTTCAATTTATGTAAATTACTTGATTCTGTGCGTCCGAAAATCTGTGCTCATTGTAATTACTGTATATAACCTTAATGTATATATATATATATATATATATATATATTATATATATATTATATATATATATATATATATATATATATATTTAGACATCCATACATATACATACATACATCCATACATATATACATACATACGTACATACATACATACACACACGTACAAATAACCACCCAAGTCAGAAAACCTGGAACAATGTTCATAGTCTTGAACAACATTTCAACTGCAAGTACCGAAGGCTGAAATGACAGAAATGTTGTTTTTGGTACAAAGGAAGTCCATTTGGCTAAAAGCCGCAGCCAGGACCTGTTGTGACCTAGAAAGCAAAATCAGGATGGGGGCGGGGGTGTAATTCTGGATGCTCATAAGAGCTCTAATGATACAGGTAGAATTCCTACGTTGGCATCGGGTGTTTTGCTATCTCTCATTATCATTGTAATTTTTTTGTTTCTTATTATTACTATATTTCTATATTCATGTTATTTAAAAAAATAATACAACCAACTTGAAAAGCATTTCAATGCTGAGAGAGAGAGAGAGAGAGAGAGAGAGAGAGAGAGAGAGAGAGAGAGAGAGAGAGAGAGAGAGAGATTCTTGTTAACTAAAAAAATACAACCAACTCGAAAAACATTACAATGCTAGAAGAAACGATTAAAGAAAGCCAAGAGAGAGAGAGAGAGAGAGAGAGAGAGAGAGAGAGAGATTCTTGTTAACTGAAAAAAATACAACCAACTCGAAAAGCATTACAATGCTAGGAGAAAAGATTAAAGAAAACATAGAGAGAGAGAGAGAGAGTCTCTCATGGCAGTGACAATCAACATCAATCTGTTTCACCTCATAACAGTGACGGGGATAGAAGCAACACTTTCCCAATGAACTTGCTTTGCACAAACAATCTTATAAATCAGAGTAAGATGCCACTGAGGGATTAATCAAGAGTAAAAGGTGTCCCCCCCCCCCCCAACCTCAACCAAGTCCAAGTGTCTTAATTACTCTCTGCAAATCTCATTAACATTTGCAGATTAAAATGTGAAATGTCTCGAGTTCATTATGGATGGACCCTTCTAGGAGAAATTGTTCTTTTAAACAAGTAAAAACATCTGTAATCGTATGATCAAGTTCACCTAAAATAGATCTAACCTATCTTTCGGTGGCCTGGGTATAAATAGTGTAGGAGCCGAGGCCCATGAAACTTTAACTCCGGCCCAGTGGTGGCTGACTTTAACCTTCAATGAAATAAAAACTAACGAGGCTAAAGGGCTGAAATTTGGTATGTTGTTCATCCACCGTCCAATCATCAAGCATACCAAACTGCAGCCCTCTAGCTTCGATAGTTGTAATTTTATTTGCGGTTACGGTTAGCCATGATCGTTCGTCTGGCACCTATAGCACCGGGCTGTGGCTGAGAGGTTCAGGAAAATATGAAACAATGGTAATTTCATCCATCCCAGTAATCCCCCCGGAAATTTTCCCCCATCCAGATATACCTTACACACCTTCGTCAGCCGCTCAATAACATTTGCAATAGAAATAAAGACTAATTCCCGTTTTATGTAGCAATGCTTATCAAGAGAGGATCAAAGTATTGAGTAGAACATGTGACACAAAATCATCCCAGTACAGTTCGATGTTTACATGTTCAAAGACGGTCCACCACTCCCAGGTACCTGAATATCTGAAGGGCAACGCCTACTGGTACCCCAGCCACGACTCTAGCCCCTCCTGGAAAAACACATGGTGAAATGAAAGTTTTTTTTTATTTTTTTCTTCCAGAGAGGAATGTGTGCGAGTCTCTCTGATGCAAAATAAACCCCAAAACACTTCGCATCAGGAATTTATGTAAATAAAGAAGAGATGGCGTTATTCAACAAAAGTAAAAAAAAAAAAAAGAAAAGAAAACCTACCATTTCCAAATCCCCAATGTAAAAACCCGACGCTGTATATAATACCCTTCCTCTGGCATGACCCCTGACCTCAAATCGCATTACACGCTTAATAGAAAACAGTACACCAGTTGCATTTGCATAGCCAGAGAGAGCAAGAAGGCACTGCACGGAACACTGCCGTTAAAAGCTGGAAACGAATATGCTCTCGTCCGTAAAAAAAGGGTGTTTTATTCCACATCTCTCCACCCAATACATTTATCGATCGCCTTTCATAAAAAAAAAAAAAGAAGATATACGCTCCATTTGGCAGTAACTGACCCCCAGTACATCCATATCTTTGCTTAAATAGAATTTACCTAACAACTCGTATATGCAAATTGCTCTCTCCTCGTATGTCAGGTCATATCTCTGAGAGAAAGAGAGATGCCCCCCCCCCCCCCCCCCCCCATCTCCTCCTGTTTCGTGACGCCAGGAAAGGAAGCCAATTTAGAGAACGATACGCAACAGATAGATAAAAAAATCTATAACGCGATTCTGGAAGTTGAAGGGAAACGGGAATTGACTGAAATGTGAGGAGCAATGAGAGAGATTACAACGGGGAAAAATTATGAACACGGTTAGGGAAGAGCAAAAATAATGAGTGAAGTGGAGAGAAACTCAGAGAGGAGGCGATAAAACCAGGAATAGGGGGGAAG
>NC_061105.1:8921097-8928597 GCF_015104395.2 Macrobrachium nipponense | reverse complement strand
TCGTGAACTATCGGTGATAAGATTAGTGTGAAAATAGTAGGATAAAGCGTCTTCTAAGTTAGTTTATCAAGTGTAATACTATAAATCAGAACAAGATGGCAGTAAGTTCCAACTGCGGGAAGAGGTGGCGTAATTTGGCGTGTTTAGCAGATTCGCAATACGATGAGGTAGCAGGAAGGGAACTGGCATTTCTCATCTATGAAATCAGCAACAGTCCTAACCAAAAAGATACAAAAGCATTCATAGATATATTAGAAGGATATAATCCTTCAAACTGGAACAAATCTAATGAAAACATCTTGAAAATAATTGAAGAAGTTCCAAATAAAATCCAAGTGGTCAAGAGACTCATAAAGAAAATATACATAAACCAACATATTCCGACAAAGAAAATGAATAAGGTGAATCTTGTGAATATCCTAATTGATGCATTAGGAAAAAGAATGCCAAAAGCATGCAAACTGTGTAAGGTTTGGTATAGCATAGTCAATCCACAAAACCTAATCAGAAAATGTGCTGCATGCAACATTCCGACCCATCCACAGTGTGCTGAGGTAATACAAGATTTGAGAAAAGATACAAGACTTTTTTGTTCAACATGTCCTCTCATGGATAGGACAATGTTATTAAATCAAGATTGAATGTACAAATAGTTGAGGATGAAGAAGAAGAGGAAGAGGAAGAAGAAGAAGAAAAAGAAGAAGAGGAAAACGGAAGAGAAGTAAACAAAAATGAAATGACAGAAAAAAATAAGGAAAACAAAGAACAAGATAAAAGTATGGATGCAGAGATACTCATTGATACTACATATGAGGCAATAAAGCAGCATACCTACGAAGAAATAAATTACGATATGACAACAGAAAAGCAAATCCCGAAGAGGCTCTACCCAGATCTACACAATGACGGGAAAGAGGAAAAAATAGACAAGAAAGACAAAATCTGCAACCTTTTGAAAAGAGGGAATTGCAGATTTGGAGAAAGATGTTACTACAAACATCCTAAGATATGTCAAAACTATGAAATATATGGTAAATGTGCATACTTAGATGGATATGGGGATGATTGCAGAGATCTGCATCCAAAAATATGTAAAAAACCTAAAAGAAGGAAAAGGATGTAAGTTCGACAAAAAATGCAAATATATGCACCCTGTAGCCATGAATCATAATCAAATAAATAACCAACCAAGTAATAAAATCCAAAATAAGAAAGAAACAAATAAAGAGAGAAATCAAGAATATCAGGTAAAAGAGAAAAGCAAACCACCAATGAGATATGCAGAGGTGTCAGCAAAAAATTTCAAAGCATCAGCTCCGAAATTCTACTCAAGGGATAATAACTGTATTTATTATGCAAGAGGATATTGCAGAAACGGAGAAAATTGCAGATTCAGACACAAAATGAATAATTATGATGAAGGAAGATCAAATATTATGGAAAAGTTGGATTTTTTAATGTCAGAATTTCTGGAAATGAAAAAAAGAACAACATACCAGAACAGGAAAGAGACATGGGAAAAATCCTTATTACTACCATTATTAAATGAAGGAGAAAACACGCAAACCATCATAGTGATGAATGCGCAGGGTTTAGTTACGAGTAACTCAAAAAGAAAAATAGAGTACTTAGAAGAACTAACCCAAAATGAAAAGAAAATAGATATAATGAATATAAGTGAAACCTGGTATTCCCAAGAGACTGGGAATGATGATCAAATAAAAGGGTTCCAAACTTATAGATCAGATAGAAAAAATAGGAATCAAGGGGGAACCGCAATATATGGGAAAGACAAAAAACAAGGAAAAATATATGAGAAATATAGTAACTCAGAATGTGAACTAATAGCGGTAGAATTTGAATCTGAAAAATTGATGAACATAGTAATATATAGACCTCCTAATACTAAAGAGTTTGACTTAATAATTGAAAAATTGGATGATATATGTAGAAATCACAAGGACTGGTCTATTCTCCTATCTGGTGACTTCAACTTTCCTTTCGTAGAATGGAAAGAACGAATAGGAGATTGTGGTTGTACTTATACATATAAAAAAAGAGAGTAATAGTAGTGCAGAAGATAAGAGGCAATTTGAAAAGCTATTAGATATGCTACTAGAATACAACATTCAACAAATAAATCACCTGCCAACAAGAAAGGAAAATACTTTAGACCTAGTATTTGTGAACGAGATGAATTATGTTAAAGAAATAATAGTTTATAATGCGAGTATTTCAGACCATAATGTTCATAGAAGTAACAGTTCATTCCAAAGCAAGTTGAAAATAGAGATAAGCAAGAAATGAAAAAGTGGGAAGGATATGGAAAATACAACTTCTACAGTAAAAATATAAAATGGTAAAAAATAAATGAAGAATTAAACAAAGATTGGGATAACATTTTCGTAAAAAGTGATGACATAAGGGTAAATACGGAGATATTATATAAAATATTGGAGAAATAGTGGAAAAATATATACCGAAGAAGAAAAGTAATAAAAACATCATTCATGCATACCAAGAGACAGAAGGATCTTGTTCCAGGAAATCAGAAAGTGGAAAAAAGGTCTTGCAAAAGAAAAAAATGCATGGAAAGTTATAGAACTAAAAAGTAAGATAGAAAATGCAGAACAAAAGATTATACAATCAAAAGAAAATGAAAAACGGGACTTGGAAGAAAAAACCCTATTAAATATCAAGCAAACAAAACCCCAAACTATTATACTCATATGCGAAGAAGATGAATAAAAGAAGAATAGAAATAGGCCCTCTGAGAATTGGAAGGGAGATTAACGAATGAAAAAAGGAATTTTTGCAACATACTGGCAGAACGATATAAGAGAGAATTCACCCCTAGTATAGATAATGAAGATAAAGATATAGAAGTAAGGGAAGAAAATAGTGAATATTTAGCTGACATAGAAATTAATGAAGCTGATATTGTGCAGGCAATTAATGAAATTAAAAATGGAGCTGCTGCAGGGCCGGATGGAGTCCCTGCTATTTTGTTAAAGAAAGTAGTTCATTCTATCGCAAAGCCACTTGCAATATTATTAAGACAAAGTGTAGATACAGGCAAGATTTATGATGAGCACAAATTAGCATATATCACCCCTACTTTCAAAAGTGGATCAAGACTAGAGGCAAGTAATTATAGGCCTGTGAGTCTAACATCACATATTATGAAAGTGTATGAAAGGGTAATGAAGAAAAATATTATGAAACATTTAATAAAAAATAATTTGTTTTATATAGGACAACACGGTTTCGTACCCGGAAAAAGTACACAAACCCAACTGTTAGTCCACCGTGAGAACATATTCAAAAATATGAAAAGCGGAAATGAAAACAGATGTGGTTTATCTAGACTTTGCAAAAGCTTTTGACAAAGTAGACCATAATATATTAGCAAAGAAAATTAGAAAACACAATATCATAGATAAAGTAGGAAGATGGTTAAAAGAATTTTTACACAACAGAAAACAGATAGTTATTGCAAACGATGAGAAATCGGATGAAACCAAGGTAATATCCGGTGTGCCACAAGGTACGGTGCTAGCTGCAATATTGTTTGTTATTATGATTGAAGACATAGACAGTAATGTTAAGGATTCGGTAGTGAGTAGTTTCGCTGATGACACAAGAATAAGTAGAGAAATTACTTGTGATGAAGATAGGAACGCTCTACAAAGAGACCTTAACAAAGTATATGATTGGGCAGAGGTAAATAGGATGGTATTTAACTCTGATAAATTTGAATCAATAAATTATGGAGACAGAGAAGGAAAGCTATATGCATATAAGGGACCTAATAATGAGACAATCACAAATAAGGAAGCAGTTAAAGACCATGGTGTGATGATGAATAGGAACATGTTATGCAATGATCAAATAGCAATTCTGTTGGCAAAATGTAAAGCAAAAATGGGAATGTTGTTACGGCACTTCAAAACAAGAAAAGCTGAACACATGATTATGCTTTATAAAACATATGTTCGTAGTCCACTTGAATATTGCAATATGATATGGTACCCACACTATCAAAAGGATATTGCACAAATAGAGAGTGTACAAAGGTCCTTTACAGCTAGAATAGAAGAAGTTAAGGACCTAGACTACTGGGAAAGACTACAATCCTTAAAATTATATAGTCTAGAAAGGAGAAGAGAACGCTACATGATAATTCAGGCATGGAAACAGATAGAAGGAATAACAGAAAATATCATGGAACTAAAAATATCAGAAAGAGCAAGCAGAGGTAGATTAATAGTGCCCAAAATACTACAGGAAAAATAAGGAAAGCACACAGGACATTAATCCACTACGCACCAGCATCGATAATGCAGCGTCTATTCAATGCGTTGCCAGCTCATCTGAGGAATATATCAGGAGTGAGCGTAGATGTGTTTAAGAATAAGCTCGACAAATATCTAAACTGCATCCCAGACCATCCAAGATTGGAAGATGCAAAATATACCGGAAGATGTACTAGCAACTCTCTGGTAGACATTAGAGGCGCCTCACACTGAGGGACCTGGGGCAACCCGAACGAACTGTAAGGTCTGTGAGGTAAGGTAAGGTCTCTCTCTCTCTCTCTCTCTCTCGGTAATAATCCGCAATAAAACGCTTCTCCTCCTCTCCTTCGTCTCTCTCTCTCCTCTTCCCCTCTCCTCCATCTCTCTCTCTCTCGGTAATAATCTCATAAAATCTCTCTCTATCTCTCCTGGTAATCTTCCACTGACATATTCCCCATCGTCACTCTCTCTCTCTCTCTCTCTCTCTCTCTCTCTCTCTCTCTCTAGAATCCTGGGGTCCTTCGCCCCGCGTATTTCAGAGAGATAGTTTTAACGTGAGGAGATACGAAAAAGTTATGCGCCTGCCCCCTGTGACACTATCGCCTCACCCTTCTTCCATCATCGATAACTTACTGTTCTCCCCTCAGATGGGCCGTTTCTCAGTTATCCTTTAATGGGGAATGAAGGAATCCCTGCGTGAGGTCTATAGGCCAATATTCACTGCTGGGATCCGAACGAGTTTGGCGTCCATATTATGAAAGCTATCGGGTTAGCTTAGGAAGACATTCAACTGTTTAATTACAGAAAGCTGACACACACAGAGTGATTTTCCAGACGGTTAGATTGACAGAACAAGGACGTTCATCACTCCAAGATCAACAAAACGCAATATGTAAAATCAATTCTGTCTACAGCCACGGAAAAAGCGACACGGAGAAAGTCACGGCGTCTGTGTCTGCACATAGCACGCTTACGGCATCGTCTTCTCTCGTAGCGAAGACCTCTATGTCAATATAGTCCACAGAAGAAAAGAGAGATCAAAAGACTCTAGTAGCTCGATAATTTTGCCTTCCACCACCAGGCCTCTTTAAGAGCTATATTTCAACTAAATAGCATGAGTATATACAAAAAATTCATAAACACTTTCCCACTGGAAAAGTAAAATTACCATAATGTCAAAGTATAGACCTCTATATAATTCAACCAAGATAGACACTACAACGTTCATTTCATCTCATCTTGGAGAGGCTGATTGAAATTCCACCCAATAATAATGTCTCCTGAAATCTCCTCAAATCCACCGAAGAAAGAATATTAAAAAGGAAACAATAACCGACACTAAAGGAGACACCGACGATTAAAAGAGGAACATCCTCGAGAAGGGTAGGTAATAAGTAATAACCCAGGCGCAATAGTAATAAGCCCTGGGAGAAAGATTGCAACATGTTTTGCCGTGGAGATTGCAATAAGTTTTCGCGAGGAACGCTGCCAGAGATGAGGAGGTGCTTTGTCTTGGGCATGAGAAATTGCTTATTGCCACTGGGCCCCGCTTCCGTGTGATCTGCTGGGGTAGGCTGGGGTCCTAGGGAGTGAAGCAGGCGCCTAGTCTTAGGTTCATATAGGGCTGTGGGGGGAAAGACTTCTGGGGCGTTTTGAATAGCTTAAATGTGGGGTCTGAACCGGGGGCGAATCCCCCCCTAGGGGAAATAATTCAAGGGTTGTAAGGGGGGGAGGGGAAATGTTGACCACAAGGATTTGGGGGAGGGGGCGAATTGTGATCACAAGGATTTTTAGTATTGTATGCAGTGGACCTTTTCAGTCAGACAATTTTGGAAGGTGTGTTGGGGGGGGGGGGGAGTGGGGGGGGGGGGGCTGTGAAAGTGGTTTCTCAACCAGGGGGGGATATTCCCCCTAGCGGATAATTCCGAGTTATAAAGGGGTGTGGGGGAAATGTGACCACAATGATTGTTAGTATTGTATGCATATTATTTGCAGCGCACCTTTTCAGTTAGACAATTTTGGAAAGGGGGTGTGGGCATTATGACATTCTGACATATGGGGGAAAGGGTGCGTGCCCCCCCACCCGCCCCACAAAAAAAATTGAGAACACCGGCTCTTCCTAGAAATTTATTTAGATTCTATCAACAATGCGAGAGTTTCCATGAATTAAACTAGTTAGAATAATAATTCCTTTTTAAGAAGAAAAAAAAGTGATAGCACTCTTATTTTATGGCTGTGCATTCATTAAACAACCTCGACTTCGTTACTCTTTTCATAATAATAATAATAATAATAATAATAGTAATAGTAATAATAATGATAATAATAATAATAATAATAATTGGACCTAAAAATAACGTTTGAATATGATTAAGCCGCTTAGTGCTTCCATCTGGAATTTAATGGAATGTTTTACCTTTCATTATATGAAAGCATTATTTTTTTAATTTCGCTAACACGCCCGTCCATTTTGCCTAATTTGTGTCTAGGCCTGGAATGAGTGAGTCAAATTTTCCAGACAGAAGTTACCGGAATGTGACTAATGATTATTTGATATCATTGTCCAATGCTAGCGAGCGCGCGCACACAGAGAGAGAGAGAGAGAGAGAGAGAAAGAGAGAGCTACGATGTGCTTTAATGAGTTCTGGAAACAAAAAACACCGTGCTTTCACCTCAACAAGTCAGGTGAATGCCTGGAAGGTAGGAGTGAGTCCATTTTCACTCTAATGCCTCAGTGCACGCAGCAACTGGCCATTCCAGACAACCAGGGAACCCTTTTTAGATGGGAGGGGGTTTGGGGTGAGGTGGGGGGGCTGTGCTCTAATTCCAGACAGCGAAGATAGTATAGATCTTAAAACAACCAGAACCCGGCGCTGGAAAGAGACGACGAGAAGAGAGAGAGAGAGAGAGAGAGAGAGAGAGAGAGAGAGAGAGAGAGAGAGAGAGAGGAACGGTTCCAGCCGAGGAATTCGGCATTTCCAGCTTTCCAGGGAGCTCGGAAATCGAAACTGCAGCCTTCGCTGGAAATCCTTAACTCGAAAATTCTACTGCTGGAACGTTCGGACCAGTTCTGGAAGAGCGAATATGAAAGCAAGATTAATTGGGCCATCGGGAGGAATTTCTGTTTCTCTCTCTCTCTCTCTCTCTCTCTCTCTCTCTCTCTCTCTCTCTCTCTCTCTCTCTCTGAGAGATGGTAAAGGGACCC
>NC_061105.1:8891097-8916097 GCF_015104395.2 Macrobrachium nipponense | reverse complement strand
TATGTTGTTGCTTTCCTTGGGGCCATTTCTTATTAATATTCCTTTCAGTGTATTATTATAGGAAAAAACAAGGTTGACCTTAAAGGCTTTTAACAATGATTTAATGGTTTCAAATCCGTTAAAACAAGGCAAACTGAGAATGTTCTTAGAATTTTCTTTCTCTGTGTTACTTATACTATAAAACTTTTTGTGTGCTTTATTATAACAAATATCTAATATATGTGAAGGATAACATAAATCTCTCCCTATTTTTCTTATGTATTCAGTTTTTTTATCCAAATATTGGGGACTGACAATGTGCAATGCTCGTAAAAACATAGGAGAACAAATTGATATTTTGATGTTAAGATGGTGGACTGAATAGAAATGAACATAAGTTAAGTTGTTGGTTGGTTTCCTATAAATACTGAATTTACACTGAAATGCTTCTCTATGTATCAAAACATCTAAGAAAGGGAGTTAATTGTCTTTTTCCAATTCTAGAGTGAACATAATCGATGGTACCTGGCTATTTAATCTAGAGAGTAGATCATTTACATCAAGACTAGCAGGCAGAACAGCTAAAATATCATCAACATATCTATGCCACTTTGCAGGAATTTAAATGATATTAGGTAAGTAGCCTTTTTCAAAGAATTCCATGTACAAGTTTGAGAGGAGTGGTGATATAGGGTTCCCCATTGTCATGCCAAATATTTGTTGATAAAATTCACCATTGAATATAAACTTACAATCACAAATGCACAACCTAGTGAGTGAAATAATGTGACTTATAGGTAGAGGTAATTCAAGCTGAGTTAGTTCATTACTAAGGTATTCTAAAATAGAGTCTACAGGGACTTTAGTAAAAAGAGAACATACATCAAAACTAACGAATCTATCCCATTGTAAATTTAATATTAGTCGTGGCCTGTTTCATTTAGAGTTTTAAACCCTTGTATTTGAAACATGTTTAAGAATGACCTCAAAGATATAATTACAGACTTAAATACAAATTAATTGCCTTAGAGATATCTTCGTTGTATATGTTTAATATGTTTTGTGAATAAGTTTTTGTTTACCAAAGATCTGAAT
This sequence comes from Macrobrachium nipponense, assembly GCF_015104395.2. NCBI lineage: Eukaryota > Metazoa > Arthropoda > Malacostraca > Decapoda > Palaemonidae > Macrobrachium > Macrobrachium nipponense. The sequence goes on along the minus strand of NC_061105.1, from coordinate 8,915,023 downwards.
TGGTCAGCTGTCGCCCTGTATAATTTTTTAATTGTCTTGTCCCTGTGTCTGAGCAGTGGGACTTAATCTTTTTGTTTTTGAATAATACCCATGTTTATGCTTGTTTGGAAAGGTTACTCATTCTCCAGATGTGCCGGATTCTAAGTACTAATCTCCTTATAATCCCTATCTGTCAGTTATACAACCTTTCCCGTACTGTAAATTCCTCATGTACGTCAGTTTGTCTGCTAAGTAAAGGACGTCGAGTCGAAAGATCTTGCAGAAACTTCGTTGTTTATTTTTCCTTCGTGGCTTATACCTTTATTTATGGATTTATCACGTTCCAAACTTTCGTGATTCAGTTATACATATATACATATATATATATATATATATATATATATAATATATATATATATATATATATATATATATATATATATTATATACTCTATCCTGAGCATGTTTATTTTTCTGTTTATGATGCTCCTTCTCTCTCTCTCCTCGCTCTCTCTTTTTCTCTGCTCTCTCTCTCGTCTCTCTCTCTCTCTCTCTCTCTCACCGGCACACGGCCAAGCTCATTCCCCCTTCTATAAAGGGAACTCATAACCCTCTCGGTATTTCTCTCCCTCCTTCGTATATTTCACCCAATTCTCTTTTATCCTTTACCAGTTATGACATTATTGTAAAGAATAATTATCTTTTTCCTACGTCATTATCACTCCTCCTCCTCCTCCTCCTCCTCCTCCTCCTCCTCCTCCTCCTCCTCCTCCTCCTCCACTCTTTGTTGAATCATATTTCCTTTGTTTCTTTAACGGTCTCGTTATTTTTAACAATATTAATGACTTAGTGTTTTAATTTCTAACAAATACGTCATAATTTCTTTTGTCTTCCCGGGTCGTGGACGTATCTCTCTCTCTCTGTCTGTCTGTCTCTCTCTCTCTCTCTCTCTCTCTCATTTATTCACGTGTCCTGCGTTAATACCTATTGTGTCTTTTCTTTCTTCACTTCACATTAAAATGTCTAATTAGGTCTCTTAAATCAAAGAATTTATTCCAATCCTTTTTGCAGTTTCCGTCTTCCGTCTTAAATGCAGGCAAAGTAATATATATATATATATATATATAATATATATATATATATATATATATATATATATATTGTGTGTGTTTGTAGAACATTTTTGCTATTCATTCTCGAGCTCTTCACAGAGCCTCTTTTTATTTTTATCAATAGGAACAACATAAAAAAACCCACATTCTTAACCCTTTCAATACTGGGGCAACATCACCATAAACATTGAAAGATCTTTCTCTCATTTTGCTTGATGAAACGTTTCCGTGCATAGTCTTGATTCAACAGATATCACACGTTTAACAAACATATAAAATTTTAGAAGTATCTAGAAGTGTTCGTGAACTGTTGGTGATAAGATTAGTGTGAAAATAGTAGGATAGAGCATCTACTAGGTTAGTTTATCAAGTGAAATACTGCAAATCAGATCAAGATGGCAGTAAGTTCCAACTGTGGGAAAAAATGGTGAAATTTAGCGTGTTTAGCAGGCATTTCTCATCTATGAGATCAACAACAGCCCTAACCAAAAAGATACAAAAGCATTCATAGACATATTAGAAGCATACAATCTTTCAAACTGGAACAAATCAACAGAAAAAATCTTGAAAATAAATGTAGAAGTTCCAAATAAAATCCAAGTGGTCAAGAGACTCATAAAGAAAATTTACATCAATCAACATATTCTGACAAAGAAAATTAATAAGGTGAACATTGTGAATATCCTAATTGATGCAATAGGAAAAAGAATGCCAAAAGCGTGCAAACTGTGTAAGGTGCGGTATAGCATAGTTAATCCACAAAACCTGATCAGAAAATGTTCTGCATGCAACATTCCAACGCATCCTCAATGTGCTGTTGTAATGCAAGATATGAGTAAGGATACCAGAATATTTTGCTCAACATATCTATCATGGATAGACAATGTTATTAAATCAACACTTAATGTACAAATAGTTGAGGATGAAGAAGAAGAGGAAGAGGATAAAGAAGAAGAGGAAAATGGAAGAGAAGTAAACAAAACTGAAATGACAAAAAAAAATAAGGAAAACAAAGAACAAGATAAAAGTATGGATACAGAGATACTCATTGATACTACATATGAGGCAATCAAACAGCATACATACGAAGAAATAAATTACGACATGACAACACAAAAGAAAATCCCGAAGAGGATCTACCCAGATCTGCACACTGATGGGAAAGAGGAAAAAATATACAAGAAAGACAAAGTCTGCAACCTTTTGAAAAGAAGGAATTGTAGACTCGGAGAAAGATGTTACTACAAACATCCCAAGGTATGTCACAACTATGAAATCTATGGTAAATGTGCATACCTAGACGGCTATGCAAAAACCTAAAAGAAGGAAAAGGATGTAAGTTCGGCAAAAAATGTAAATATATGCACCCGGTAGCCATGAATCAAAATCAATCAAATCAATCCAATAATAAAATCCAAAATAAGAAAGAAACAAATAAAGAGAGGAACAAATAATATGAGGTGAAGGAAAAAAGCAAGACATCACAGCGATATGGAGTGTCAGCAAAGAGTTTCCAATCATCAGCTCCAAGATACAGCCCAAGATACAACTCAAGAGATAAATACTGTATTTACGATGCAAGAGGATATTGCAGATACAGAGAAAATTATAGATTCAGACACAAAATTAATAATTATGATGAAGGAAGATCAAATATTATGGAAAAGTTGGATTTTTTAATGTCAGAATTTTTGGAAAGGAAGAAATGAACAACATACCAGAACAGGAAAGAGACGTGGGAAAATCCTTATTATTACCCATATTAAAATGAAGGAGAAAACACGCAAACCATCATAGTGATGAATGCGCAGGGTTTAGTTACGAGTAACTCAAAAAGAAAAATAGAGTACTTAGAAGAACTAACCCAAATTGAAAAGAAAATAGATATAATGAATATAAGTGAAACCTGGTATTCCCAAGAGACTGGGAATGACGATCAAATAAATGGGTTCCAAACTTATAGATCAGATAGAAAAAATAAGAATCAAGGGGGCACAGCGATGTATGGGAAAGATAAAAAACAAGGAAAAATATATGAGAAATATAGTAACTCAGAATGTGAACTAATAGCGGGAGAATTTGAATCTGAAAAATTAATGAACATAGCAATATATAGACCCCCTAATACTAAAGAGTTTGACAAAATAATAGAAAAATTGGATGATATATGTAGAAATCACATGGACTGGACTATTCTCCTATCCGGAGACTTTAACTTTCCTTTCGTAGACTGGAAAGAACAAATAGGAGATTGTGGTTGTATTTATACATATAAAAAGAGAGTAATATTAGTGCAGAAGATAAGAGGCAATTCGAAAAGCTATTAGATATGCTACTAGAATACAACATTCAACAAATAAATCACCTGCCAACAAGAAAGGAAAATACTTTAGACCTAGTATTTGTGAACGAGGTGAATTATGTTAAAGAAATAATAGTTTATAATGTGAGTATTTCAGACCATAATGTCATAGAATTAACAGTCCATTCCAAAGCAAGTGAAAACAGAGATAAGCAAGAAATGAAAAAGTGGGGAGGATATGGAAAATACAACTTCTACAGTAAAAATATAAAATGGTAAAAAATAAATGAAGAATTAAACAAAGATTGGGATAACATTTTCGTAAGTGATGATATAAAGGTAAATACAGAGATATTATATAAAATATTTGAGAAAATAGTGGATAAATGTATACCGAAGAAGAATAGTAAACATCAGTCATGCATTCCAAGAGACAGAAGGATCTTGTTCCAGAAAATCAGAAACAGATAAAAGGTCTTGCAAAAGAAAAAAAATGCATGGAAAGTGATCGAACTAAAAAGTAAGATAGAAATGCAGAACAAACGATTATACAATCAAAAGAAAATGAAAAATGGGATTTGGAAGAAAAAACCCTAGTAAATATCAAGCAAAACACCAAACTAATGTGCTCGTATGCAAAAAAAAATGAATAAAAGAAGAATAGAAATAGGCCCTCTAACAATTGAAGGGAGATTAACGAATGAAAAAAAGGAAATATGCAACATATTGGAAGAACGATATATGAGAGAATTCACTCCTGGAATTAATAATGGAGATAAGAATATAGAAGTAAGGGATGAAAATAGTGAATATTTAGTAGACATAGATATTAATGAAACTGATATTGTGCAGGCTATCAATGAAGTTAAAAATGGAGCTGCAGCAGGGCCTGATGGTGACCCTGCTATTTTGTTAAAGAAAGTAGTTCATTCTATCGCAAAGCCACTTGCAATATTATAAGGACAAAGTGTAGATACAGGCAAGATTTATGATGAGCACAAATTAGCATATATTACCCCTACTTTCAAAAGTGGATCAAAACTAGAGGCAAGTAATTATAGGCCTGTGAGTCTAACATCACATATTATGAAATTGTATGAAAGGGTAATGAAGAAAAATATCATGAAACATTTAATAAGAAATAATTTGTTTAATATAGGACAACATGGTTTCGTACCTGGAAAAAGTACACAAACCTAGCTGCTAGTCCAGTGTGAGAACATATACAAAAATATAAAAAGCAGAAATGAAACAGATGTGGTTTATCTAGACTTTGCAAAAGCTTTTGACAAGGTAGATCATAATATATTAGCGAAGAAAATTAGAAAACATAATATAGTGGATAAAGTAGGAAGATGGTTAAAAGAATTTTTACACAACAGAAAACAGATAGTTATTGTAAACAATGAGAAATCGGATGAAGCTAAGGTAATATCCGGTGTGCCACAAGGTACGGTGTTACTGCATTACTGTTTGTTATTATGATTGCAGACATAGACAGTAATGTTAAGGACTCGGTAGTGAGCAGTTTCGCCGATGAAACAAGAATAAGTAGAGAGATTACTTGTGATGAAGATAGGAATGCGCAGCAAAGAGACCTTAATGAAGTATATGATTGGGCAAAGGTAAATAGGATGGTATTTAACTCTAATAAATTTGAATCAATAAACTATGGAGACAGAGAAGGAAAGCTATATGCATATAGGGGACCTAATAATGAGACAATCACAAATAAGGAAGCAGTTAATGACCTTGGTGTGATGAATAGGAACATGTTATGCAATGATCAAATAGCAATTCTATTGGCATAATGTAAAGCAAAAATGGGAATGTTGTTACGGCACTTCCAAACAAGAAAAGCTGAACACATGATTATGCCTTATAAAACATATGTTCGTAGTCCACTAGAATATTGCAATATGATATGGTACCCACACTATCAAAAGGATATTGCACAAATAGAGTGTACAAAGGTCCTTTACAGCTAGAATAGAAGAAGTTAAGGATCTTGACTACTGGGGAAGACTACAATCCTTAAAATTATATAGTCTAGAAAGGAGAAAAGAACGCTACATGATAATTCAGGCATAGTAACAGAAAGAAGGAATAGCCGAAAACATCATGGAGCTAAAAATATCAGAAAGAGCAAGCAGAGGTAGATTAATAGTGCCCAAAACTATACCAGGAAAAATAAGGAAAGCACACAGGACATTAATCCACTACGCACCAGCATCAATAATGCAGCGTCTATTCAATGCGTTGCCAGCTCATCTGAGGAATATATCAGGAGTGAGCGTAGATGTGTTTAAGAATAAGCTCAACAAATATCTAAGCTGCATCCCAGACCATCCAAGATTGGAAGATGCAAAATATACCGGAAGATGTACTAGCAACTCTCTGGTAGACATTAAAGGTGCCTCACACTGAGGGACCTGGGGCAACCAAACAAGATGTAAGGTCTGTAAGGTCTCTATCTCTCTCTCTCTCTCTCTCTCTCTCTCTCTCTCTCTCTCTCTCTCACAGCCAGCAGCGGGAAATTGAAAGGTCACATGCTCAGAAAACTCATAGGTCACTTAACCGAATTAACTCCAAGAGATGTGAGGCAGAACTCAATTATGAAAGAAGCTGGAGACGAGTAATATATTACTCCTTGAAGTTTTGACATTCCCTCCTGCTATTGCTCTCATTGCTTTCAGATTGCTTCCAGGGGTGGATTTGCATTACGATATATATATATGTGTGTGTGTGTGTGTGTGAGTGTGTGTGTGTGTGTGTGTGTGAATCACGAAAGTTTGGAGCATGATAAATGCACACTTAAAGGTATAAGCCACAAAGGAAAGCAAAACACTGGAGTAGCTACAAGATCTTTCGACTTACTTCCTTTACTTGGCAGACTGGTCTGCTAAGTAAAGGACGTGAGTCGAAAGACGAAACATCTTACAGCTACTCCAGTGATTCTCTTTCCTTTAAGGCTTATACCTATATATATATATATATATATATATATATATATATATATATATATATATATATATATATATATATATATATATATATGTTAGACTCGAGTCAAGTACGCCTTTAATGAAAGACTCAAGGGACCTGGATAATAGAATCGGATAATACGCCCTTGACATATGGTTGTGGTATTAAAAAATCCAGCTATTCTGCCCCCCCCCCCCCCCCCCCCACCCCAACCAGAAGAATTTTCCTGAGACCTTATGATGGCACACTTAAAATGAAAGGAGTAATGGGGGCTCAGTGGGTAATTACGTCTTAAATTCAGCCTCTTGTACTTCAGTGTTTACTCGCTCGCTGGCTAGAAAAATACGACTTAATATAAATAGGCTTGTTTATGTCTTACCGCTTGCCCTTTTTTTGTACGAAAGTACAGTCTCTCATATAAGTTCATGGATGTCTCTCGGCATAAAGACGAATTGCATCCAACCCCTTTCTGCAGAATGGGTCTGTATAGTGACGTAAGACGGGCACACACACCGAAACTTTCTATACAGCAGAGTTATAGGCAGTTGAACATTTGTCCAGTTTCGCACTTCCAGACACACCTGTCATCCAGAAAGGGGGTGAAATGGAAATCTCTCCCAGACACCCGGACATCCATGAACTTATATGAGTGATTGTATTTGTTCTAAAGTGAGCTAGGCATTTGATCATTTGTACAGTTTCGCACTCATTGACACACCTGTCATCCAGTAAAGGGGTGAAATGGAAATCTCTCCCCGACACCCGGACATCCATGAACTTATATGAGTGACTGTACTTGTTGTTTTAAAGTGAGTTAGGCAGTTGATCTTTTGTCCAGTTTCGCTCTCCCAGACACACCTGTCATCCAGAAAGGGGGTGAAATGGAAATCTCTCTCAGACACCCGGACATCCGTGAACTAATATGAGTGACTGTACTTGTTCCAAAAGTTTTTATGTTAGTTCCCGCCCCCTTATAAATATTCTTTTATTATCCTAGGAGTTGAGATTATGTCCAGGCTGCCGCTAAAGTATTAGGAGCCAGCAGTGGTACTAACAACCCTGACTGGGTCCAAAGGCAAGGATAAAATAATAAGTCAAGCAAATGAAAAAATCACTCGCCAATAAACCAGCTTCCACGACTTGCAACAAAACTCACGTGATTATTCCTGCTAATGACACACCATTCGACGCTCTCATGCCAATTATGTCTTATTAATGACCTCTGGAAATGCCATAGGTATATATTAAAAAAACTTAATAATAGGGTCATCAACGTCATCCCTTGGAAGAAACGTATCATTATCTGACGCTTTGAGGTAATTAAAACATTATTAATTAATGCAAGTATTTCCTGGAATTATAGTCACGTCCACTGGAGAATGAAACCTGTCAATGTAATTTGATCTCTTAATCACTTATGAGTAGAAATACTGTGCCAGACCAATACTTGGATGGGTGACCATCCTTGAATGCACTGTGCTCATAGCTCATATAAGCTATGGAGATAGGGGTCTGCAACGACATCCCAGACAACAATGGCATATAACTCGCCCAGGTCCTTAGCTGCACCCAATTTTAAACCTTTTACTGTACCTCCGTTCCTGCTCCCTTTCCCTAACCTTGTTGTCTAGCTCCTCTAACTATTATTACTTCTGAGTGCAACTGGATCTCTATTCTGCTGTCCAACCTCTCCAACTTCCTCTTGTCACTGCCTGAAGCGCTGAATGGCAGAAAGTGCCCCAGTGTCTGGGTAGAGACTAAAATTCATAAAATCGTAAACCTATGGGGATTTATTAACAGAGGTTATCTATACCGCCTTGGGGGTATGAGAACCACATGCTGGGGGTATGGGACTTGATCTCTGGATATTTGCATAGATTTGATTTTAATGTGTCAGTGTATACATGGGTGCATTTTGTAAATAAACGACTATAGAAACCCAGAGGAATTTATTTCTGGCGATTAGAAATTCATTTCTCGATATAACGTAGATCGGATCCCACAATAAGCTGTAGGTCCCGTTACTAGAAAGAATTGTTTCCAAGCAACGTAAATGAAAATCTGATCCTTCGGGCCAGTCATAGGAGAGCTGTTAATCAGCTCAGTGGTCTGGTAAAAACTAAGATATAAATAGGCTTAGCAGTGACAGACAAGACTTTCCAAAATTGTAAAGAAATCGAAAAGTGAACAAAAGATTCATGAAGGAGAGAGAGAGAGAGAGAGAGAGAGAGAGATAGAGAGCGAGACGAGAGAGAGAGAGAGAGAGGGTAGAGAGGAGAGAGAGAGAGGGTCACACGGAAATCGAACACAAGTTAAACGGAATATGTTAAGTTTTGATGTTAGCACAAAGTGTGTGCGTGTGTAGAGAGAGAGAGAGAGAGAGAGAGAGAGAGAGAGAGAGAGAGAGAGAGAGAGCGATCAACATCCTTGAAGGAATCAAAGGTAAGCTATGCAAATTCCTTCCTTTGGAATTGGTGTATTGGCTCCGCCAGGAATTGCGTTCGTAATATTCAGCCACTGATATTTTGCTGCTCTCAGGTCGTCAATTGCAAGAAATAAAAATTGGAAGAATAAAAATAAGAATAAAACAGTAAGGAAAGCAAAATGCAGGAGAAGGAAAAAAAAAAAGATATTTGAGTTCCAAGGAGTTGGTATAAGAATATTGAAGATAAAAGGTAGCACAATGGACAGTGAGATGCGTTCAGAAATTCTAAAAGGAATGCTGGTATTATTATTATTATTGTTATTATTATTTTCATTATTATTATTATTCAAAAGGAAGATGACAAAACGGACACTCTGGCTTGCTTTGAAAAATCTCCGTTTAATGGAATGTTGACACGTAAAAAAAGAGAGAGATATATATATATATATATATATATATATATATATATATATATATATATATATAGATATATATATATATATATATATATATATATATATATATTATATATATATACACATACTCACACACACACACACACACACACACATATATATATATATATATATATATATATATATATATATATATATATATATATATATATATATATATACATACATAAATAAATTGTAAAGGAATATAGAAACAATTTCTCCAGGGAAATAAATGAATTCAACCAATGCTGGGATTTTCAGCGAAAGACTTAATGAAATCTTTCGCAACAGCTGACGTAGATGAGAAAACAAAAACATGAGTCTACGTAATAGAGACGCATGTTAAAACTACAAAATAACCATTTACCTCTCTAATGGTAATCAGATCTTTGTTTGAGCTGTTGCAAAAGAAAAGTAAACAAAAAAGAGCATTTTCGACTAGTTTTTATCAGAGCCAGGAACGATTTCGAGTGTACGAAAAATTTAGCCAAAACAACATCTCAAGACGTTCAAAGATTCCTCAGGGCTAAAATCATCTTGATAAACCCGAGAGAGAGATAAGAGAGAGAGAGAGAGAGAGAGAGAGGCGAGAGAGATAGAGAGAGAGAGAGAGAAGAGAGTTTTGTTCCCTGTCACGTTATTATTCTTTTTCCCTTGTCTTTTTTTTTTCCCTCGAGATATGCGTAAGTATAAGACACGCATTCCAAAGTTGGTCGTCTAACTTTTTGCGACTTGTTCGTCTAAAATTTTTTTCGAGTTTTTTTTTTTTGTAAGAGTTTTAACATTTCCAACAAGAATAAACTGCCTTTCTTTTTGCTCTGAGCTTATACAGAGCGCAGAATAACCACTCATAGTTTATACTCGTACGTATGTATGTATGTATGTGTATGAATATACACGCACTAAATGAATATATAAACATATATATATATATATATATATATATATATATATAGATATATATATATATCTATATATATATATATATATATATCTATATATATATATATATATATATATATATATATATATATATATATATATATATATATATATATATATATATATATATATAAAATCGCTGTAACAGTTTGATGATAGTCCCTGTAAAGTTCAAATGTCAAGCGATCATCATCATGTTGTATATTGGTATTGCAGCTTCGGGCGCCAGAGAGAAAATCCAGTTTTTACGACGTGGCAGTTTCCGAGCAAAGGACGAAGGAGACATTCTTACGGAACTATTGCGAAAAGGATGTTGTGTTTTTTTAAATAAAAATAAAAAAGGTTCCTCCTTTTAGTTTCACGCAAAAGACGACCAGTACAGGCTAGAGGGCTGCGAATTGGTTCGTTGATCACGCAACCTACACTCATCAAACATACCAAATTGGAGGCCTGTAGCCAAGTGGTTTATTTTGTATTTTAGGTTAAAGGTAGCTATGATCGTTCGTCTGGCATGTATACCACCGAACTGTGACTTAACTTTTCAATATACAGCATTATATGCTGTGCAGAAAACTCGACTGCGTCGAATAAACGTCAGCCAAAGTTTTTTCATTTGTTTACGATATACCTTATCTAATCTCTACATGAAAATTAGTTTAAATTACCATAAACCTTTAAAGATCTAACGAAACAAGAAAAAAGGGGGAAAACAATGACCAACTAGCTAATCTCTATATGAAAATTAGTTCAAATTATCCTAAATCTTTAGAGATCCCCCCAACGGGAAAAAATACCAACCCCTGCTGAGAACCAATAATGCTCACATTAAAAAAAAACAATGAACAATCTCTGGCAACATTAATAAAGATTAGTATGTGTGGGACTTCAATCAAGACTAATGTCAGCGAGACTCGATATTAATCTTCTTAACTTTGAAAATTGAAAATCCTCGTATTATTCTTCCTGTATTTTTTCTTCTTCGTGGAGGTCTATATCTCTCCCCCACCCCTCTCCCCCCTACCCCCGTCCCCACTCCTGAATATAACCTAGGGATCTGAAGGTCAATAGCAAAGACTTATTGCTTTACTTTGAAGGCACGTCCGCTCTGAAACACAGGTTAGTAGCATCGTACAGCGACTCCCAATGTGTTTAGGAGTCGCTTAAGGAATGGTCGCTTAAGGAGTGGTCGCTTAACGAGTGGTCGCCAAAGACGCGTTTTTAGCAAACTGGCCGTTTACTTGATGGTCTAAAGTCGATTAAGGGTTCAGTGGGATTCTCAAATTGGAAAGTGGCGTATATATCTATTCTTCAAGTGCATAGCACTCGCACGTAGCGAATAGAAGAATTTAGAAAGCGATCTTTTGGTAAAACGAGAAAGAAAGAAATATAGAAAAAGATCTTTTGGTAAAACGAATAAAAGGGAGATTTATGGAAGAATGTGATATCAACTTCAAGACAAACATTAATGTACAGACTACTCAGAAGTACGTTATACTCTGCTCTCTAAGTATACACATGCTTCCTGGCAGACTTAAACTCGTCCCTCAATACAAGAAAATAATAAAATAAAAAATTGGAAATCTCTGACACGTGGAAGAACAAAGATCACATTATCAAAATTGCCAAGGAAACAATATTGAGGAATCTCTCTCTCTCTCTCTCTCTCTCTCTCTCTCTCTCTCTCTCTCTCTCTCTCTCACTTATTAATCCACCAACCTTTTATCTAACCGCCACCTTCCTCTCTTGTTTTATAAATCTATCTTTTCCACGTTCTCTCTTTCTCTCTCTCTCTCTATCTCTCTCTCTCTCTCTCTCTCTCTCTCTCTCTCATGATTCCACCTATCTTTCTTCACCCCTCTCTCTCTCTCTCATGATTCCACCTATCTTTCTTCATCTCTCTCTCTCTCTCTCTCTCTCTCTATCTTATAAATCCACATATCTCTCTCTCTCTCTCTTTCTCTCTCTCTCTCTCTACCAATTCGCCTATTCTTTTCCCCATCTATACCCATACATTACATATAATATATATATGTTATTATATATATATATAATATAATATATATATATAGAATATATATATAATATATACATACATACACACACCCACACACACACATATATATATGTGTGTGTATTAGATATATATATATATATATATATATATATAAATATATAGATATATATATATATATATATATATATATATATATATTCTATCCTGAACATGTGTATTTTCTGTTTATGATGCTCCTCTCAATTACTCTGAGTCCTCCTTCTCTTTCTCACTCTCTCTCTCTCTCTCTCTCTCTTCTCTCTCTGCCAAGCTCATTCCCCCTTCTATAAAGGGAACTCATAACTCCCTCTCGGTATTTCTCTCCCTCCTTCGTATATTTCACCCAATTCTCTTTTATCCTTTACCAGTTATGTCATTATTCTAAAGAATTATTGTCTTTTTCCAATGCATTATCATCTCCTTCCTCCTCCTCCTCCTCCTCCTCCTCCTCCTCCTCCTCCTCCTCCTCCTCCACTCTTTGTTGAATCACATTTCCTTTGTGTTTCTTTATCGGTCTCGTTATTTTTAACAATATTAATGAGTTAGTGTTTTAATTTCAACAAATACGTCATAATTTCTTTTGTCTTCCCGGGTCGTGGACGTATCTCTCTCTCTCTCTCTCTCTCTCTACTCTCTCTCTCTCTCTCCCTCTCTCACTCTCTCTCTCTCTCTCTCTCTCATTTATTCACGTGTCCTGCGTTAATACCCATTGTGTCTTTTTCTTTCTTCACTTCACATTAAAATGTCTAATAAGGTCTCTTAAATCAAAGAATTTTTTTCCCCTCCTTTTGCAGTTTCCGTCTCTGCCATAAATGCAGGCAGAGTAAAAGTATATATATATATATATATATATATATATATATATATATATATATATATATATATATATATATATATATATTGAGTGTGTTTGTAGAACATTTTTGTTATTCATTCTCGAGCTCTTTACAAAGCCTCTTTTTATTTTTAGCAATACGAACAACATAAAAAAACACACATTCTTTAACCCTTTCAATACTGGGGCAACATCACCATAACAATTGAAAGATCTCTCTCTCATTTTGCTTGGTGAGACGTTTCCGCGCAGTCTGATTAATCAACAGATATCATGCGTTTAACATACGTCTGGAAATTGAAAAATATCTAGAAGTGTTCGTGAACTGTCGGTGATAAGATTAGTATGAAAATAGTAGGATAAAGCGTCTACTAAGTTAGTATATCAAGTGAAATACTGTAAATCAGATCAAGATGGTAGTAAGTTCCAACTGTGGAAAAAAATGGCGAAATTTAGTGTGCTTAGCAGATTCGCAATACGATGAGGTAGTAGGAAGGGAGCTGGCATTTCTCATCTATGAGATCAACAACAGCCTTAACCAAAAAGATAAAAAAGCATTCATAGACATATTAGAAGGATATGATCCTTCAAACTGGAACAAATCAACAGAAAACATCTTGAAAATAATTGAAGAAGTTCCAAATAAAATCCAAGTGGTCAAGAGACTCATAAAGAAAATTTACATCAATCAACATATTCCGACAAAGAAAATGAATAAGGTGAACATTGTTAATATCCTAATGGATGCAATAAGAAAAAGAATGCCAAAAGCATGCAAACTGTGTAAGGTGTGGTATAGCATAGTTAATCCACAAAACCTGATCAGAAAATGTTCTGCATGCAACATTCCGACGCATCCTCAATGTGCTGAAGTAATGCAAGATATGAGTAGGGATACCAGAATATTTTGCTCAACATTTCTATCATGGATAGACAATGTTATTAAATCAAGACTTAATGTACAGATAGTTGAGGATGAAGAAGAAGAGGAAGAGGAAGAAAAAGAAGAGGAAAATGGGAGAGAAGTAAACAAAACTGAAATGACAGAAAAAAAATAAGGAAAACAAAGAACAAGATAAAAGTGTGCATGCAGAGATACTCATTGATACTACATATGAGGCAATCAAACAGCATACATACGAAGAAATAAATTACGACATGACAACACAAAAGAAAATCCCGAAGAGGCTCAACCCAGATCTGCACACTGATGGGAAAGAGGAAAAAATAGACAAGAAAGACAAAGTCTGCACCCTTTTGAAAAGAGGGAATTGCAGATTCGGAGAAAGATGTTACTACAAACATCCCAAGGTATGTCACAACTATGAATTCTATGGTAAATGTGAATTCCTAGAAGGATATGAGGATGATTGCAGAGATCTACATCCAAAAATATGCAAAAACCTAAAAGAAGGAAAAGGATGTAAGTTTGACAAACAATGTAAATATATGTACCCTGTAGCCATGAATCCAAATCAATTAAATAATCAATCAAATAATAAAATCCAAAATAAGAAAGAAACAAATAAAGAGAGGAACAAAAAATATGAGGTGAAGAAAAAAAGCAAGAAATCACCGCGATATGGAGTGTCAGCATAGAGTTTCCAAGCATCAGCTCCAAGATACAGCCCAAGATACAGCTCAAGAGATAAATACTGTATTTACGATGCAAGAGGATATTGCAGATATGGAGAAAATTACAGATTCAGACACAAAATGAATAATTATGATGAAGGAAGATCAAATATTATGGAAAAGTTGGATTTTTTAATGTCAGAATTTCTGGAAATGAAGAAAATATCAACATACAGGAACAGGAAAGAGACGTGGGAAAATCCTTATTATTACCCATATTAAATGAAGGAGAAAACCCGCAAACTATCATAGAGATGAATGCGCAGGATTTAGTTACGAGTAACTCAAAAAGAAAAATAGAGTACTTAGAAGAACTAACCCAAATTGAAAAGAAAATAGATATAATGAATATAAGTGAAACCTGGTATTCCCAGGAGACTGGGAATGACGATCAAATAAAAGGGTTCCAAACTTATAGATCAGATAGAAAAAATAGGAATCAAGGGGGAACCGCGATGTATGGGAAAGATGAAAAACAAGGAAAAATATATGAGAAATATAGTAACTCAGAATGTGAACTAATAGCAGTAGAATTTGAATCTGAAAAATTCATGAGCATAGTAATATATAGACCCTCTAATACTAAAGAGTTTGACATAATAATAGAAAAATTGGATGATATATGTAGAAATCACAAGGACTGGACTATTCTCCTATCCGGAGACTTTAACTTTCCTTTCGTAGACTGGAAAGAACGAATAGGAGATTGTGGTTGTATTTATACATATAAAAAAGAGACTAATAGTAGTGCAGAAGATAAGAGGTAATTCGAAAAGCTATTAGGTATGCCACTAGAATACAATATTTGACAAATAAATCACCTGCCAACAAGAAAGGAAAATACTTTAGACCTAGTATTTGTGAACGAGGTGAATTATGTTAAAGAAATAATAGTTTATAATGCGAGTATTTCAGACCATAATGGCATAGAATTAACAGTCCATTCCAAAGCAAGTGAAAACAGAGATAAGCAAGAAATGAAAAAGTGGGAAGGATATGGAAAATACAACTTCTACAGTAAAGATATAAAATGGTCAGAAATAAATGAAGAATTAAACAAAGATTGGGATAACATCTTCGTAAGTGATGATATAAAGATAAATACGGAGATATTATATAAAATATTAGAGAAAATAGTGGATAAATGTATAACGAAGAAGAAAAGTAAACATCAGTCATGCATATCAAGAGACAGAAGGATATTGTTCCAGAAAATCAGAAAGTGGAAAAAAGGTCTTGCAAAAGAAAAAAAATGCATGGAAAGTGATGGAACTAAAAAGTAAGATAGAAAATGCAGAACAAAATATTATAAAAAATGGGACTTGGAAGAAAAAACCCTAGTAATTATCAAGCAAAACCCCAAACTATTGTACTCGTATGCAAAAAAATGAATAAAAGAAGAATAGTAATAGGCCCTCTACGAATTGAAGGAAGATTAATGAATGAAAAAAGGAAATATGCAATATTTGGGCAGAACGATATAAGAGAGAACTCACCCATAGTATTGATAATGAAGATAAGAATATAGAAGTAAGGGATGAAAATATTTAGTAGACATAGATATTAATGAAGCTGATATTGTGCAGACTATCAATGAAATAAAAAATGGAGCTGCAGCAGGGCCTGATGGTGTCCCTGCTATTTTGTTAAAGAAAGTAGTTCATTCTATCACAAAGCCAATTGCAATATTATAAGGACAAAGTGTAGATAGAGGCAAGATTTATGATGAGCACAAATTAGCATATATTACCCCTACTTTCAAAAGTGGATCAAAACTAGAGGCAAGTAATTATAGGCCTGTGAGTCTAACATCACATATTATGAAAGTGTATGAAAGTGTAATGAAGAAAAATATTATGAAACATTTAATAAAAAATAATTTGTTTAATATAGGACAACAGAGTTTCGTATCCGGAAAAAGTACACAAACCAAACTGTTAGTCCAGTGTGAGAACATATACAAAAATATAAAAAGCGGAAATGAAACAGATGTGGTTTATCTAGACTTTGCAAAAGCTTTTGACAAGGTAGATCATAATATATTAGCGAAGAAAATTAGAAAACATAATATAGTGGATAAAGTAGGAAGATGGTTAAAAGAATTTTTACACAACAGAAAACAGATAGTCATTGTAAACGATGAGAAATCGGATGAAGCTAAGGTAATATACAGTATGCCACAAGGTACGGTGTTAGCTGCATTACTGTTAGTTATTATGATTGCAGACATAGACAGTAATGTTAAGGACTCGGTAGCGAGTAGTTTCGCCGATGACACAAGAATAATTAGAGCGATTACTTGTGATGAAGATAGGAACGCGCTACAAAGAGACCTTAACAAAGTATATGATTGGGCAGAGGTAAATGGGATGGTATTTAACTCTGATAAATTTGAATCAATAAATTATGGAGACAGAGAAGGAAAGCTATATGCATATAGGGGACCTAATAATGAGACAATCACAAATAAGGAAGCAGTTAATGACCTTGGTGTGATGATGAATAGGAACATGTTATGCAATGATCAAATAGCAATTCTATTGGCAAAATGTAAAGCACAAATCGGAATGTTGTTACGGCACTTCTAAGCAAGAAAAGCTGAACCTATGATTATGTTTTATAAAACATATGTTCGTAGTCCACTTGAAAATTGCAATATGATATGGTACCCACACTATCAAAAGGATATTGCACAAATAGAGTGTACAAAGGTCCTTTACAGCTAGAATAGAAGAAGTTAAGGATCTTGACTACTGGGAAAGACTACAATCCTTAAAATCATATAGTCTAGAAAGGAGAAGAGAATGCTACATGATAATTCAGGCATGGAAACAGATAGAAGGAATAGCCGAAAACATCTGGAGCTAAAAAATATCCGAAAGAGCAAGCAGAGGTAGATTAATTGTGCCCAAAACTATACAAAATAAGGAAAGCACACAGGACATTAATCCACTACGCACCAGCATCGATAATGCAGCGTCTATTCAATGCGCTGCCAGCTCATCTGAGGAATATATCAGGAGTGAGCGTACATGTGTTTAAGAATAAGCTCGACAAATATCTAAGCAGCATCCCAGACCATCCAAGATTGGAAGATGCAAAATATACCAGAAGATGTACTAGCAACTCTCTGGTAGACATTAAAGGTGCCTCACACTGAGGGACCTGGGGCAACCCAAACAAGATGTAAGGTATGTAAAGTCAATCTCTCTCTCTCTCTCTCTCTCTCTCTCTTTCTCAGGCAGCAGCAGGAAATTGAAAGGTCACATGCTCAGAAAACTCAGAGCTCACTTAACCGAATTAACTCCAAGAGATGTGAGGCAGAACTCAATTATGAAAGAAGCTGGAGACGAGTAATATATTACTTCTTGAAGTTTTGACATTCCTTCTTGCTATTGCTCTCATTGCTTCCAGATTGCCTCCAGGGGTGGATTCGCATTACGATATACACACATGCACACACACACAGACATATATATATATATATATATATATATATATATATATATATATATATATATATATATATATATATATCATATATACATACATATATATATATATATATATATATATATATATATATATATATATATATATAATATATATATGTGTGTGTGTGTGTGTGTGTGCATGTGTATCTGAATCACGAAAGTTTAGAACATGATAAATGCACACATAAAGGTATGAGCCACAAAGGAAAGCGAAACACTGGAGTAGCTGCAAGATCTTTCGACTCACTTCTTCCTTTACTTGGCAGACTGGTCTGCTAAGTAAAGGACATGAGTTGAAAGACGAAAACATCTTACAGCTACTCCAGTGTTTCGCTTTCCTTCATGGCTTATACCTATATATATATATGTGTAATATAATATATATATATATATATAATATATATATATTATATATATATATATATATATTTATATATATATTGTATATATATATATATATAATTATCATAATTACTATATTATATATATATGTATGATATATATATATATTATATATATATAGATATACTATATATATATATATATATCTATATATATATATATATATATATATATATATATATATATATATATTATATATATATATATATATATAATATATATATATATATATATATATAACTCAAGTCAAGTAAGCCTTTAATGAAAGACTCAAGAGACCTGGATAATGGAATCAGATAATACGCCCTTGACATATGATTGTGGGATTAAAATCCCCCTACTACGGCCAGCCGCCCCCCCCCCCCCCCCACCCCCCCACAAGAGATTTTTCCAGAGACCTTATAATGGCCCACTAAAGAGAAAAGGAATAATGGGGCTCAATGGGTAATTACGTCTTAAATTCAGCCTCTTGTACTTCGGTGTTTACTCGCTCACCGGCTAGAAAAAAAACGCCTTGATAGAATTAGGCTTCTTCATGTCTCACCACTTGCCCTTTTTTTTGTACGAAAGTACAGTCACTCATATAAGTTCATGGATGTCTTTCGGCATAAAGATGTATTGCATCTTACCCCTTTCTGCAGAACGGGTCTTTATAGTGACGTAAGAGGTGCACAAACACTAAAACTTTCTATACACCAGAGTTATAGGCAGTTGAACATTTGTCCAGTTTCGCACTTCCAGACACACCTGTCATCCAGAGAGAGGCTGAAATGGAAATCTCTCTCAGACACCTGGACATCCCTGAACATATATGAGTGACTGTACTTGTTGTTTTAAAGTGAGTTAGGCAGTTGATCATTTGTCCAGTTTCGCACTTCCAGACACACCTGTCATCCAGAAAGGGGGTGAAATGGATATCTCTCTCAGACACCCAGACATCCATGAACTAATATGAGTGACTTTACTTGTTCCAAAAGTTTTTATGTTAGTTCCCGCCCCCCTTATAAATATTCCCTTATTATCCTAGGAGTTAAGAGAATTATCAGGCTCTTGCTAGAGTATTAGGAGCTAGCAGTGGTACAAAGAACCCTGACTGGGCCGAAAGGCAACAATAAAATAATAAGTCAAGGAAATGAAAAAATCACTCGCCGATAAACCAGCTTCCACGACTCGCAACAAAACTCACGTGATTATTCCTGTTAATGACACACCATTTGACGTCCTCATGCCAATTATGTCTTATTAATGATCTCTGGAAATGTCATAGGTATATATTAAAAAAAACTTAATAATAGGGTCATCAACGTCATCCCTTGAAAGAAACGTATCATTATCTGATGCTTTGAAGTAATTAAAACATTATTAATTAATGCAATTAGTCCCAGGAATTATATTCACGTCCACTGGAGAATAAAACCTATCAACGAAACCTAATAGGTTAATTTGCTCTCTTAATCACTTATGAGTAGAAATACTGGGTCAGACCAATACTTGGATGGGTGACCATCCTGGAATGCACTGTGCTCATAGCTCACATAAGCTATGGAGATAGGGGTTTGCAACGGCATCCCAGACAACAATGGTAAATAACTCGCCCAGGTCCTTAGCGGCACCAAATTTTAAACCTTTTACTGTACCTCCGTTCCTGCTCCCTTTCCCTAACCTTGTTGTCTAGCTCCTCTAACTATTATTACTTCTGAGTGCAACTGGATCTCTATTCCGCTGTCTAACATCTCCAACTTCCTCTTGTCACTGCCTGAAGCGCTGAATGGCAGAAAGTGCCCCAGTGTTTGGGTAGAGAATCTAAATTTTCTTGAAAAAGTAAACCTATGGGGATTTATTATTTAGTATAGAGAGGTTCTTAACAGGGGGTATCTATACCGCCTTGGGGGTATGAGAACCACATGCTTGGGTTATGGGACTTGATCTCTGGATATTTGCATATGTTTGATTTTAATGTGTCAGTGTATACATGGGTGCATTTTGTAAATAAACGACCATAAAAATCCAGAGGAATTTATTTCTAGCGATTAGAAATTCATTTCTGGATACAACGTAGATCGAATCCCACAATAAGCCGTAGGTCCCGTTGCTAGAAACAATTGGTTCCTAGCAACGTAAATGAAAATCTGATCCTTCGGGCCAGCCATAGGAGAGCTGTTAATCAGCTCAGTGGTCTGGTAAAAACTACGATATAAATAGGTTTAGCAGTGACAGACAAGACTTCAAAATTGTGAAGAAATCGAGAAATGAACAAAAGAGTCATGAAGGAGAGAGAGAGAGAGAGAGAGAGAGAGAGAGAGAGAGAGACACTCATTAGCCGGCATCCCTTTGAGAGGAGCTATATGAACCTGAATTCCTGCATTCGACTTTTTTTTCAGTCTCTCTCCCTCTCTTATTTATCCTTGTGAGCGCTGGACGGAAACAGAGAGAGAGAGAGAGAGAGAGAGAGAGAGAGAGAGAGAGGAGAGACGGCAATGCTGCAGCAATGAAGAGGGGGATTTGGAAGACTGCGGTAAACACGTCTCTAAAGAGAACCAGCGAGAGAGAGAGAGAGAGAGAGAGAGAGAGAGAGAGAGAGAGAGAGAGAGAGAGAGAGGGTCACACGGAAATCGAACACAAGGTAAACGGAATATGCTAAATTTTGATGTTAGCACAAAGTGTGTGTGTATGTGTGTGTGTGTGTGTGTAGAGAGAGAGAGAGAGAGAGAGAGAGAGAGAGAGAGAGAGCGATCAACATCCTGGCAGGAATCAAAGGCAAGCTATGCAAATTCCTTCCTTTGGAATTGGTGTATTAGCTCCGCCAGGAATTGCGTTCGTAATATTCAGCCACTGATATTGTGCTGCTCTCAGGTCGTCAATTGGAGGAAATAAAAATGGAATAATAAGACTAAGAATAAAACAGTAAGGAAAGCAAAATGCAGGAGAAGGATAAAAAAAAAAAGATAGTCGAGTTCCAAGGAGTTGGTGTAAGAATAGTCAGGATAAAAGGTTGCACAATGGACAGTGAGTTCCGTTCGAAATAGTGAAAGGAATGCTGGTATTATTATTATTATTATTATTATTATTATTATTATTATTATTATTATTATTATTATTATTATTATTATTATTCAAAAGGAAGATGACAAAACGGACACTCTGGCTTGTTTTGAAAAATCTCCGTTTAATGGAATATTGACACGTAAAAAGAAAGAGAAAATAAAAGAAATATATATACATATACATACATAAATTGCAAAGGAATATAGAAACAATTTCTCCAGGGAAATAAATGAATTCAACAATGACGGGAATGGCAGCAAAAGTCTCAATGAAATCTTTCGCAACAGCTGACGTAGATGAGAAAACAAAAACATGAGTCTACGTAATAGAGACTCATGTTAAAACTACAAAATAACCATTTACCTCTCCAATGATAATCAAATCTTTGTTTGAGCTGTTGCAAAAGGAAAGTAAACAAAAAAGAGCTTTTTTGAGTAGTTTTTATCAGCGCCAGGAACGATTTCGAGTGTACGAAAATCTTAACCAAAACAACATCTCAAGACGTTCAAAGATTCCCCAGGGCTAAAATCATCTTGATAAACCCGAGAGACAGAGAGAGAGAGAGAGAGAGAGAGAGAGAGAGAGAGAGAGAGAGAGAGAGAGAGAGAGTTTTGTTCCCTGTCACGTTATTATTCTTTTTCCCTTGTCTTTTTTTTCCCTCGAGATATGCGTAAGTATTAAAGACACTCGTTCCAAAGTTGGTCATCTAACTTTTTTGCGACTTGTTCGTCTAAAAGTTTTTCGATTTTTTTTTGTAAGAGTTTTAACATTTCCAACAAGAATAAACTGCATTTCTTTTTGCTCTGCGCTTATACAAAGCGCAGAATAACCACTCATAGTTTATACTCGTACGTATGTATGTATGTATATGTATGAATATACACACATATAATGTATATATATATATATATAGGGGATATATATATATATATATATTGATATATATATATATATTATATATATATATATATATATATCATATATATATATATTATATATATATATATATATATAAATATATATATATAGATATATAATATATAAATATATATAATAATTATATCATATTATTATATATGTGTATATATATCTTATATATATATATAATTATATATATATATATAATATATATATATATAGAAATGCTGTAACAGTTTGATGATAGTCTCTGTAAAGTTCAAATCTCAAGCGATCATCATCATGTTGTATATTGGTATTGCAGCTTCGGGCGCCAGAGAGAAAATCATGTTTTTACGACATGGCAGTTTCCGAGCAAAGGACGAAGGAGAAATTCTTACGGAACTATTGCGAAAAGGATGTTGTGTTTTTTGAAACAGAAATAGAAACGTTCCTCCTTTTAGTTTCACGTAAAAGACGACAAGTACAGAGATGGCTAATTTGTCCCTCCGTCTGCACCCAGATCTGAAAAACTACTGAGGCTAGAGGGCTGCGAATTGGTACGTTGATCACGCAACCTACACTCATCAAACGTACCAAATTGCAGGCCTGTAGCCTCTGTGGTTTATCTTGTATTTAAGGTTAAAGGTAGCTATGATCGTTCGTCTGGCATCTATACCACCGAACTGTGGCTTAACTTTTCAATATACAGCATTATATGCTGTGCAGAAAACTCGACTGCGTCGAATAAACGTCAGCGCAATTTTTTTCCATTTGTTTTCGATATACCTTATCTAATCTCTACATGAAAATTAGTTTAAATTACCATAAATCTTTAAAGATCTAAAGAAACAAGAAAAAAGGGGGAAAACAATGACTAACTAGCTAATCTCTACATGAAAATTAGTTCAAATTATCCTAAATCTTTAGAGATCCCCCCAAAGGGAAAAAATACCAACCCCTGCTGAGATCCAATAATGCTCACATTAAAAAAAAATGAATGAACAATCTCTGGCAACATTAATAAAGATCAGTGTGTGTGGGACTTCAATGAAGATTAGTGTCAATGAGACTTGATATTAATCTTCTTAACTTTGAAAATTGAAAATTCTCGTACTATTTTTCATGTATTTTTTTTTATCGTGGAGGTCTACTATATCTCTCCCCTAGCCACCACCCCCTTCTCCCCCCTCCCCACTCCTGAATATAACCCAGGGATCTGGAGGTCAATAGCAAAGACATACTGCTTTACTATGAGGGCGCGTCCGCTCTGAAACACAGGTTAGTAGCATCGTACAGCGACTCATAATGTGTTTAGGAGTCGCTTATGGAGTTGGTTGCTTAAGAAATGGTCGCTTAAGG
>NC_061105.1:8883597-8886097 GCF_015104395.2 Macrobrachium nipponense | reverse complement strand
AACTTCTACAGTAAAAATATAAAATGGTCAGAAATAAATAAAGAATTAAACAAAGACTGGATAACATTTTCGTAAGTGATGATATAAAGGTAAATATGGAGATGTTCTATAAAATATTGGAGAAAATAGTGGATAAATGTATACTGAAGAAGAAAAGTAAACATCAGTCATGCATACCATGAGACAGAAGGATCTTGTTCCAGAAAATCAGAAAGTGGAAAAAAGGTCTTGCAAAAATAAAAATAGATGGAAAGTGATCGAACGAAAAAGTAAGATAGAAAATTCATAACAAAAGATAATACAATGAAAAGAAAATGAAAAACGGGACTTGGAAGAAAAAACCCTGGTAAATATCAAGCAAAACCCCAAACTATTGCACTCGTATGCAAAAAAGACGAATAAAAGAATAGAAATAGGCCCTCTAAGAATTGAAGGGAGATTAATGAATGCAAAAAAGGAAATATGCAACATATTGGCAGAACGATATAGGAGATAATTCACCCCTAGAATTGATAATGAAGATAAGAATATAGAAGTAAGGGATGAAAATAGTGAATATTTTTTCAGACATAGGTATTAATGAAGCCGATATTGTGCAGGCTATTAATGAAATTAAAAATGGAGCTGCAGCAGGGCCCGATGGTGTCCCTGCTATTTTGTTAAAGAAAGTAGTTCATTCTATCGCAAAGCCACTTGCAATATTATAATGACAAAGTGTAGATACAGGCAAGATTTATGATGAGGACAAATTAGCATATATTACCCCTACTTTCAAAAGTGGATCAAGACTAGAGGCAAGTAATTAGAGGCCTGTGAGTCTAACATCACATATTATGAAAGTGTATGAAAGGGTAATGAAGAAAAATATTATGAAATATTTAATAAAAAATAATTTGTTTAATATAGGACAACATGGTTTTGTACCCGGAGAATGTACACAAACCCAACTGTTAGTCCACCGTGAGAACATACAAAAATATGAAAAGCGGAAATGAAACAGATGTGGTTTATCTAGACTTTGCAAAAGCTTTTGACAAGGTAGATGATAATATATTAGCGAAGAAAATTAGAAAACATAATATAGTGGATAAAGTAGGAAGATGGTTAAAAGAATTTTTACACAACAGAAAACAGATAGTTATTGCAAACGGTGAGAAATCGGATGAAGCTAAGATAATATCCGGTGTGCCACAAGGTACAGTGTTACTGCATTACTGTTTATTATTATGATTGCAGACATAGACAGTAATGTTAAGGACTCGGTAGTGAGTAGTTTCGCTGATGACACAAGAATAAGTAGAGAAATTATTTGTGATGAAGATAGGAATGCGCTACAAAGAGACCTTAACAAAGTATATGATTGGGCAGAGGTAAATAGGATGGTATTTACCTCTGATAAATTTGAATCAATAAATTATGGAGACAGAGAAGGAAAGCTATATGCATATAGGGGACCTAATAATGAGACAATCACAAATAAGGAAGCAGTTATGACCTTGGTGTGATGATGAATAGGAACATGTTATGCAATGATCAAATAGCAATTCTATTGACAAAATGTAAAGCAAAAATAGGAATATTGTTACAGCACTTCCAAACAAGAGAAGCTGAACACATGACCATGCTTTATAAAACATATGTTCGTAACCACTTGAATATTGCAATATGATATAGTACCCACACTATCAAAGGGATATTGCACAAATAGAGTGTACAAAGGTCCTTTACAGCTAGAACAGAAGAAGTTAAGGATCTTGACTACTGGGAAAGACTACAATCCTTAAAATTATATAGTCTAGAAAAGAGAAGAGAACGCTACATGATAATTCAGGCATGGAAACAGATAGAAAGAATAGCCAAAAACATCATGGAGCTAAAAATATCAGAAAGAGCAAACAGAGGTAGATTAATAGTGCTCAAAACTATACCAGGAAAAATAAAGAAAGCACACAGGACATTAATTCACTACGCACCAGCATCGATAATGCAGCGTCTATTCAATGCGTTGTCAGCTCATCTGAGGAATATATCAGGAGTGAGCATAGATGTGTTTAAGAATAAGCTTGACAAATATAAGCTGCATCCCAGACCATCCAAGTTTGGAAGATGCAAAATATACCGGAAGATGTACTAGCAACTCCCTGGTAGACATCAGTGGTGCCTCATTCTAAGGGACGTGGGGCAACCCAAACAAGATGTAACGTCTGTAAGGTCTCTCTGTCTCTCTCTCTGTCTCTGTCTCTCTCTCTCTCTCTCTCAGCCAGTAGCAGGAAATTGAAAGGTCACATGCTCAGAAGACTCATAGCTCACTGAAGAGCAAAGGAATAATGGGGGCTCAATGGGTAATTACGTCTTAAATTCAGCCTCTTGTCCTTCGGTGTTTACTCGTTCACCAGCTAGCAAAAAAAAACGACTTCATAGAATAAGGCTTCTTTATGTCTTACCTCTTGCCCTTTTTTTTTGTACGAAAGTATATACAAGTCCACTCATATAAGTTCAT
>NC_061105.1:8873574-8878574 GCF_015104395.2 Macrobrachium nipponense | reverse complement strand
TAAACAAATCAGGTTTGTCACGAAATACAAAAATCTTAACCTAATTTTACAATACCCAACTAACGTAATAAATACCATCGCCTAAAACACGAGTCCAAAATATAGGATCATTCATAAAGCCTACCTAAACCACACATAACCAGATAATTTTATGCAACCTCAGTTTTAAGCATAATTCAATAACTGAAATAACACCAGTTCATTATAACTTCACCACCTCCAAAAGCAATTAAAGGCATAAATTTAACCTATAGAATAACAGTTGAATCCATCAACTCAAATTATCTTACAGATGGTCAGGCATCCATCTATCATATGCAATAATATAATCAACCGTTATTATATCCAACATTGGAATGTTATATGTAAATCAATTTGTTCAACGATCACACTAAAATAAAAAGAAACCATAATAAAAATAATGATTCATACTCAACTAGGAAATACGAGTGACAGGAAAACTTACCACAGGTAAAGAAAACCCCTTATATTACCTCGTTCGCACTTACTCTGCCAGCCGGGACAATGCATCGGCCACCATATTCTCTTTCCTCTGGGATATGCTTCCACTGCAGATCGAATTTTTGGACCTAAAATACTCCAGCGCATCAATCTCTGATTCTTTTCTTGTACCGATTCAAGAACGTTAAGGGATTATGGTCCGTACAAACTTTAATGGGCACACCTAGGAGGAGAGATAGACATTAAAATGAGTTAATGCTAAGATCAGGCCAACGTCTCCTTCTCGATTGTGGATATTTTTCTTTGAGGCAAAGTGAGCTTTTTAGAAAAATACGCCACCGGGTGGACGCTACCATTTCCGTCAGCCTGACTCAATACCGCACCAACTCCCACATCACTCGCATCAGTGGTAAGCTGGAATGGAGTGTCAAAATTGGGAGCAGTTAAACAAAGGCCGACTAATGAGGATCAGTTTTATCTTCTCTAATGCCTCCTGAGCCTCCTTACTCCAAACGGAGGTACATTTTTCTTCAACAAAGCAGTAAGAGGTTCCGCAATGTCTGAAAATTGCCAATGAATCTACGATAATAGCTTGCCATCCCAATACCCTTCGCAAATCTTTCCTACATTTAGGAACCTCTACCTTACGAATGGCATCAATGTTAGCCTCCTTAGGAGCTACCATAACTGCTCCTATCTCATGTCCAAGATATACACCTTTGCTTTTGCGAAATCAGACTTTCTTAAATTAATAACCAGGCCTGCTTTCCTAAGTACTTTGAATAAGGCTCAATTCTCTTCAGGTGCGACTGCCATCGTCGCTAAATAACCAAGTCATCAATATACACTACACACCCCTCTAGACCACTCACCAACGAATTCTTAAGTCTCTGAAAGGGTGGCAGCAGCATTTTTCATGCCAAAGGGCATTACTTTACACTGAAATAACCCCGTTGTGTTTACGAAAGCCGAAACACTTCTGGCCCTTTCCGACAGAGGCACCTGCCAATATCCTTTTAATAAGTCAAATTTCGTAATATATTTAGCACGACCCATACGATCGATGCAATCTTCCACTCGAAGGCAATGGAAGGAAAACTATCAGCCTTGGTTACCTCATTAAGCTTCCTGTAATCAAAACAAAGACGATAGTCTCCGTCCGATTTCTTTACCAACACAACCGGAGATGACCAAGGACTACAACTCGGCTCAATTAAATTATGCTTGAGCATATACAACCTCTCTAGCAACAATTTCATTCTTTTTTGGGTTCAACCTATAAGGAGCCTGCTTCACGGGCGTGGCGTCCCTACGTCCACGTCATGCTGCAAGATCGTGGTCTTGCCGGGCACATTAGAAAACAAGTCCTTTATTATATTTTAAAACCAAATTTCTCAAGGATTGTTGCTCATCCTTACCCAAGTGACTCAACATCTGAGGTAAATTTTCTAAAGCCTCGACATTACCTGCCAGCCATTCACTATCTTTCAAGTAAACGTCCCTGTCCTCTGAAAAGGAATCATTATTATGCTCATCTGAAAAAGAAGCATTATTACCGACAAAGTCATTTCTATTGTCACGAAGAGCCGCAATTGGCCTAACTTTCTCTCTTTCATGGAAAGCTTTCATCATATTTATATGTACTAATTGATGAGGCCTCCTCCTATCGGGGGTTTCCACCAAGAAGTTAACATTATTTACCTTCTTCAGTACCTCCCATGGTCCCTGGAAGGTATCTTTGAGAGAATTACCTGGGATAGGTAACAGAACCAGTACCTTCTGTCCTACGTCGAAGTCCCGGGTCACAGTCTTTCTGTCAAAATAAAATTTCATTTTCTTCTGACTTTTCACAAATTCTCACCTGCAAAAGACCAAGCCCTGGTTAATTTAGCATTCAAATTATAAGGTATCAAACAGATTCAAATCTGGGGCATTCTCCCTCCCAAGCCTCTCTCACCATATCCAGCGGACCCCTTACAGAATGTCCAAAAATCAAATTAAAAGGAGAGAGACCGAGAGATTGACCAGGAATAGAGCGGAAAGCGAATAAGAGGAAGGGAAGGTTTTTATCCCATTCAGCCCCATTCACAATACAATATTTCTTTAACATACTTTTCATAGTTTGGTGAAAACGTTCCAAAGCACCCTGTGACTCTGGATGATAAGGCGAGGACGTTACATGTTTAATGCCCAATTCAGTCATTTTCTGCTTAAATAACGACTCGTGAATTAGTACCGCAGTCAGACTGAATTACCTTCGGGAGACCAAATTTTGAAAAGAAACCTATTAATGCCTCTACAATCTTTTCACTCCTTATGGGCCGCAAGGGGATTGCCTCGGGGTACCGAGACATACGATCCATAATAGTGAAAATATACTCATTTCCACTCTTTGACTTTGGGAGAGGACCAACAACATCAATTAACACTTCACGAAAAGGTTCCGACACAACAGGGATAGGTATTAATGGAGCCTTTGGAATAGGTAAATTGGGTTTGCCGACTCTCTGACAAACTTCACAACTATTAACAAATTTTTTTACATCACCTTTCAAACTTAGGCCAAAAGAAATTATTCAATAACCTACCGACGCAGTTTTTGAATACCAAATGTCCCGCCATCACATTCTCGTGAGCTAATGACATCAACTCATGACGGTAACATTCAGGAACCACAATCGTCTAATATTTCGTATCCTCCCCGAGCATGCATTGGTCTACTTACTCTATATAATAGCTATTAATTACCTTAAACATAGGAACTGTCACGTTTCGCTATCTCACCAGATTCAATAGGGAAACTGCCAAACTCCTTTTTCTGAGCCGAAACAAGTTCTTTAACAGTCCAATTTGGTTTTAATCTAACTACTACTATCTACAACTACTCACTACGTCCTAAACTACTCAAATCAACGTAGACTGTTGACTCTGCAGCGTCAACAGCCTTTGCTTTAGCACGAGTGACTACCGCTACTTCCACATCCGGATTAATCACAATTGGCACGTATTTATTCTCATACACAATCTCATTTCCGAGAACCACATCCACCTTTTTAATCGGAAATTTATCAACAATAGCCAAACGGATATTCCCCGAAAAATAAGGACAACTAAGATGAAATAGACCAATTGGATACGATTTTACCGTGTCCGGAAAACCACTCAAAATAAACTCCCGATTCTCATACACAAAATCATTCGGGACCGAATCTCTAAGAATTAATGATTGTTCTGCTCAGGTATCACGTAAAATATTCACTTTCCTCCCTTGGCCTTCACCATTCAGCGAGACTTCACCCACGGCCGAAAATCACCGAAGGAACTACCAGTCTCTGATTTTCTTAGTCATTGAGTTGGAGAGGGCAGAGATCCAACTTGACTAGCACTTTTCTCAACAGCCATCATCGGATTAACTTTACTGTTACGTACCTTTTTCCAAGCATTACACATTCTTTTGATATGACCCCGCTTATTACAGAAAAAGCACGTCAAATACCTAAGCGTTTTGGGATCATAAACACCCGACTCCCCAAGTCTGTTATTTTGCGAGTTACACACCTTTGATTGACCATTCTGAGAAACCTTATCTGATTGAACATTCTGAGAACCCTTACTTGATTGAACATTCTGAGAAACATTCTTTCGGTTATTAAAATTACCAGATCTCCCAGAATAACCCCAACGTGATCTTTCCTTAGATAACGTCTCTTTCATAGTATCTTTATGAGACAAACAGTACTCATCTGATGCCACAGCAACCTCCTGAAGGGAATCTAATTTCAACTCCTCCAAATGAACCTTCAAAACGATCATGGAGTACAACTTTTAACTCTTCAAACCAACAGCAACTGCTTTAACTTATCAAAATCGTCCACCTCTTTAGATTTCAACCAATCAGTAGCAAATTGCTCTTTTACTCCTTGCAAATTCTACGAAAGTCTGATTTTCATTTTCCTCAAAATTTCCGGAACCTTTGCCGATAGGCCTCCGGCACGAGCTCATATGCCTTCAAACACTATCGCCTTTACACTTTCATAATCCGAGGAGAAGATTTTCTTCCAAAGTTACATATACCTTTTGGGCTTTCCCAATCAATTTACTCTGGATAAGGGTAGTCCATAATCCAATAGGCCATTCTAACTTATTAGCAATTCTTTCGAATGACATAAAGCCAACTCCGCAACATTATCTTCCTGGAAGTTCGGGACAAACTTCAAAGCCTGAGCTAAATTTGAGAAGTAGGAAGGAGGAAGCCTCAACACGAGAAGGAGACCCTGGTGACCCTGGCGTTTGCAAAGCCATCTTAGCTAACTCATGCTTCCTTTCCCTCTCTCTCTCTCTTCAAACACCATTTTTTGCTGGTCTATTTCCATTTGTTTTAGACTAATCTGTCTATCCAAAATTTCTACCGACAAGACCTCTTCTTTCCTAACCTTGGGTTTGGCTCCTGTCTTAGTCTCCTTAACACACTCATAAACCTTTAGCAATAGAATAGTACCCTTCTTCATTGTTACCGTTCTCATCCACTTCGAAAAAAT
>NC_061105.1:8863574-8868574 GCF_015104395.2 Macrobrachium nipponense | reverse complement strand
TTATATATAAAAATGATTGCAAGTTAGTGTACAATACAACGAAAAAAAAGAAACTCGTTAGCTTTTACCGTTTTTTGCACAGAGTGATTTTAATACAATTACGCATGAATTTTTTTTTTTTTGCTACCATATATCGCATTATTTACATATGATAATGATATTATTTTTCATTTCTGATGATTGCATACTAAACTTCAGGCAATGGAAAAAAAAGGAGCCAAAAATGAACTCTTAATCTTCAAAACTAAGCGCGCTGTGATTTTTTGAAAAAATTATTTTTTCCGCTTCTGCGCTCACTCAAAACCGGCTCCGGCATTCGGGGGAGTTTTTGATTTTTACCGCTTCGGCGTTTAAGGGTTAATGGAGTAATGTAGTCTAGCCTAAGTAATAACTACGGGTTGTCTGTGATGACAGTCTACTCTACCCCTAGATAAGGTTACTTGAAAATTCTACTTGTTACTAACCTAATGCCCTGGTACTAAATCATTAGCCTAACCTACTCATGACAGTTAATTAGAGACGCAAGCATTCCAGAGTGTGGTATGCACAGCAGTAATGTGTCGCCGGAATTGTTAAAATACATGATGTGAGGTAATGATGCGTGAGGATGATGAGTGGTTAGTGGAGTGCGAGGATGGAGATGCAATGAGGTAATTATAACATTCACATGAGTTTTAGTATCACAATTTCTAGGGGTTAGAGGGTTAGTTACTGGCAGAGATCAGGCTGGCTACCTTCTCTGGGTAGGTGCCAGGATCACTCTGCAAATGAATGTGACACTGTACCTCGGGCACAGGTGTCAAGGAGAGCATGTGGCTCTTTGGTTAGTGTGTTAATGATTTGTTACGTCCCTTCTTCTTCTTCTTATTCCACTAGGGCCTGGCTATACCAGTCCTTGGAGTAGACGGCGGCACCGGCTCTTGGGTAAGGCCAGAAACGCCGTTAGGAGCAGAGGCAGTGGTAGCCTGAGGGATTGCAGGAGAACACCCTACTTCGGTATCTGCAGCAACCGTCGTAGAGGTGGAACCTACTGGCAGGGGAGGCCCTCACTTCAGCTGCTGCGACAGCCGTCGTAAGGGTAAGACTCCAGACTGACTCCTTGTCGGGCAGTTCCTGGTTTTCCAGAGGAGGTATGAAGGTAAGGTCTGCCGGAGGTTCATCCTCGGGCGACAGAGGTAAGGGTGAAGAAGAATGATGGGCTGGAGATTGGCCATGGGCTGTGGTAAGCTCCATGCCTGTTGGAGGATCTCCTGTAGGAGGATCCTTGATTAGGTTAGGCGCCGGCGCTAGCTCAGGGCCAGGCGCAGAGGTCAAGTTCTGTGGTGGCTCTACGTCCAGGCTGGACGGAGCTTGGCACTGCTCAGTGCTGCCAAGTGGCACTTGCAGAGAGTTGAGGTCGACTGGACCTGTGACGGGTACCGGAGGTGCAATACCTCTCAGCGTGCCCTTGGAAATGGGAGACAGAGGCTCCTGTCTCTTTTGGAAGGCTAAGCCTTGTGGCAAATGGACAGTGTCCGCTGCTAGTAGTCGGCTAGGGCACCTAGGCCAATTCGTGGAGTGCCCTAGTACGTTGCAGGTTTTGCAACGGAACTGTGAATGATCAATCTCCCTCCTTGGTAATGGGGGAGACTGTAGGTGGACGTACTTCCTGGAGGAAGTAGAATTACGATGACTCCTTGCTTTGGAGTGATTGGTTGTGGGGTTAGGACCCTTAGTCTTTTTGAAATGAGAGGGAGACTTCATGTCTTGCCCTAGGAGGAGGTCGTAACCTCCTGGAATGTAGCTTGCAATTGCAAGAGTACATACTCTGGAGAAACGAGGTCTGGTGACCCTCAATTGTACGGTCGGAAGGATCAGCTTGATATGGTTGATACCTTCAATGGTGATTAGTTGACGTCTGTCAATATTAGCCCCTCGGGGGATTCAATCTTCCCGTATCAGGGAGATTTGAGCTCCAGAGTCATCATATGCTCTGACATGGCTTGGCTGATAATGGCTTTGGAGGGGTGCGACGGTTATAGGGCCCTTAGCTGGGGGTCCTAGTAAAGAAGGATTGGTGACGGCCATTGCGATGGCGGGAATATTGTGGTTAGCGCACCCTCCGTAATTTGCAGACATGTGACCCTTGCGGCCACAGTCTCGGCAGAACTTGTTTCAGAACTTCTTCCATGGCACTGGACGGTAAGGCCGAGATGGCCCCACAGGTTGCGAATCTGTAGAGTCACCAAGGCTGGCAGTGTGCTCTGGCACAGGTGAAGAGTCCTCTGTTGAAACACCCTCGGAAACAAGTCCGGGGTTAACTAGTGGGCTTACCTCTTCCAAAGTGGAGGAGGTAGGCGGTAAAATGGTAAGAGGCTGAGAGGATGCGGCAGGAACCTTGGGCCCTGACACTGGGTCAGGGCCAGGTTCACAAATAAAAGGGATGTCTGGGACATCGGAGGCACTAGCCTCTGAATCTAAAACTGACTGATTATGAGGCATGCTGCAGGGATCCAGTGCATCTGGTAGTGGGAGCTGCGTCCAGGGGAGATACGGCTTTAGGAGATCTCGGCCCAATATTACCTGGTAAACATCATGAAACTGGTCCACTACGCCTAGGCAGCACAAGGTGGTTTCCCTGGTCTCCTGGTCCAAAAAGGGCATTTCCACATTCAGAAGGACCGAAGGAACAGAATAGAGGGTGACCATCAATCCATTCAAACTGAATTTCTTCGTCCGTCTGGATTTTGGCACCCCTAGGCAATGCCTTTCTTGCAATGAGGGAGACCTGGGCTTCGGTGTCGGCCATGACTTGTACCCACTGATAGGCCGTAGGAGACTGTTCATCAGGCAGGGCTATATGGTAGCCTTGGAGAAGTTCACCCTGGAAGCTCTCATCCCAAGGTAGAGATCGACTTGGGCACTGGTCTGAATCCACAGCATGCCCACGCACACAGCAAGTGGTGCAGAACCTCCGCAACCACCTCTTACCGGGAGTCCAGCTCATGGTCTGGGGCTTAGAAACTTGCCGAGAGATTGCATCATCTCTGAGAGCTAGCTCATGCTTTCTCTCTTCTTCACGTGCCTTCCTTTCTGCTTCTCTTTCTTCCCTTTCTTGCAGGTGCGCGGCATCCTGCTGCGCCTTTATCCACTCGTCAAGTGCTGGTCCAGTGTAACCGGCCTCCTTGCCCAGAGTTATGTGGGCTCCGAGCTTCTCTAGCTCTATGGCAAAGAAGTCGCGGGAAGCAGGAGAAGACATTTCCCTTAGGCTGCAGTAGAGACTCGGATGAAAATGAAAATAATGGCCAGGAAAAGTACTGAATGGAATGGGAGTGCCTACTGTGGAAAGTGGCACTCACTTGGAAATGGGTTCTGCGACATGGTAGTGAAAAAAGTCTGAAAAGACTGGGTGCTCTGTGGCACTTGGGAAGTGTCCCGTAAGTTGGTGGCACTTCTGGAATGGCACCCTCTGATGAGGCGGAAAATCAAATAGTGTGTGCGGCGTACGTCACACTTAAGGGCGTTCCTCACTTGGGAGACGCTGGAATGGGCTACCTGTAGGTCCAATACAGGCGCACGGCGCTTATGGAGGCGTTCCTTGGTTGAGTGATCCGGGATAGCGGATTCACTAATGGATTGGGCGTTCCGTAAGGACGGACACGCATGTTTGACAGCACGTAGGGCTGGTATTGCGGCACTTCGGGAGGCGTTCCCTTGGAGTGGTCCGAAGGATCACTGACCCTTGTACATGGACACACTTGTTACTTGGGCGTTCCGTAAGGACGGACACGCAGGCAGAATGGCTACCCGTACGGCCTGTACAGGTGCAATGGCACTTATGAGGAGGCGTTCCTTTTGGACAGCACTAGTAGTGCTGGTATTGTGGCACTTCGGGAGGCGTTCCCTTGTTGAGTGATACGAAATGGTGGATACTCTAATGAATGGGCGTTCCGTAGGATGGACATGCAGGTATATGGCTACCTGTACGGCCTGTACAGGTGCAATGGCACTTATGAGGAGGCGTTCCTTTTTTGGAGCACTGGTATCGTGCTGGTGTGTCCCATCGGACGACACTACATGCAGTATACTCAAGTATACTGAAATGAAATGGTACTCTGTTCGGGGCAGAGTGTAATGGTGGAGGAGAGAAAGTAAAAGGTGGGAGTACTTCAGCAGCCAGTCGATGGACAGTGTCACGAATTAGTGGCACTGTAAAATGGTAAGACCTGACGTGCACTGGTGGTGGCCAGTCCTAGACTGGTAGGCTTCCTTGTCTGGAAGTAATGAAGGTTGCGGTGGCACAC
The DNA here is from genome assembly GCF_015104395.2 of Macrobrachium nipponense. Lineage (NCBI taxonomy): Eukaryota > Metazoa > Arthropoda > Malacostraca > Decapoda > Palaemonidae > Macrobrachium > Macrobrachium nipponense. The sequence goes on along the minus strand of NC_061105.1, from coordinate 8,864,291 downwards.
TGTGCGGTTTGTGCTTGCGCTATACGCAAGTCTTTTGGGATAAAAAATTAAAAGACCACTCGGGCAACGGCAGGTAATGGTAATTTTAGAAATGCTCAGTCCTTTGCTGAAGTACTCGGTAAATGAAATAAATGCTTGCAAACTGCAATGGACACAGGCGCGTACGTATCACGCTCAGTGTAAATGAAAGACACAAGAGACTAAAATAATGTTAGTAATGGGCGTAGTACTCTTGGCTTCATGAATAATGGGTTCTGGTTCTCTCTCTCTCTCTCTCTCTCTCTCTCCTCTCTCCTCTCTCTGAGAGGGTGAAAATGATATATGAATGAACTCCCTTGTATTTAATTGAACTAATACTTTTAGTTGTAATATGACGCACTTGTGTTAAATTATCTACTTACGTTAACGTTTAATGAAAGAATTGCTTTGGAATACGTTTTATGAAAATGATAACGCACTAGCAATGAACGATTTTTACGTTAATGGTAGCGGCTTGCGCTTATATGAAATGATTTGCGTTTCAATATGAATTTCACAAAGACGCATTTTACGTTAACAATTCTTGTAATTTACTGTACTTTGATGATTTACGTTAACTTTACGTAAGGTTACTAGGTCCCTGTGACAAGTGAAAATGACGGTAAGGATTTGAAGCTGAGATGTTAGCAAACATTTGTAAATGAGGTTATGTTAATTACGAAAGGAAATGAAACTTTC
>NC_061105.1:8850603-8860574 GCF_015104395.2 Macrobrachium nipponense | reverse complement strand
TCTTGTCACTGCCTGAAGCGCTGAATGGCAGAAAGTGCCCCAGTGTTTGGGTAGAGAATCTAAATTTCATGAAAAAGTAAACCTATGGGGATTTATTATTTAGTATAGAGAGGTTCTTAAAAGGGGGTATCTATACCGCCTTGGGGGTATGAGAACCACATGCTGGGGGTATGGGACTTGATCTCTGGATATTTGCATATATTTGATTTTAATGTGTCAGTGTATATATGGGAGCATTTTGTAAATAAACGATCATATAAAACCAGAGGAATTTATCTCTGGCGATTAGAAATTCATTTCTCGATACAACGTAGATCGAATCCCACAATAAGCCGTAGGTCCCGTTGCTAGAAAGAATTGTTTCCAAGTAACGTAAATGAAAATCTAATCCTTCCAGCCAGCCATAGGAGAGCTGTTAATCAGCTCAGTGGTCTGGTAAAAACTAAGATATAAATAGGTTTAGCAGTGACAGAAAAAACTTTCCAAAATTGTGAAGAAATCGAAAAGTGACCAAAAGATTCATGAAGGAGAGAGAGAGAGAAGCCGGCATCCCTTTGAGAGGAGCTGTATGAACCTGAATTCCTGCATTCGACTTTTTTTCACTCTCTCTCTCTCTCTCTCTCTCTCTCTCTCTCTCTTCTCTCTCTCTCTCTCTCTCTCATTTATTCTTGTGAGCGCTGGACAGAAACAAAGAGAGAGAGAGAGAGAGAGAGAGAGAGAGAGAGAGAGAGAGAGAGAGAGAGAGAGAGAGAGAGAGTCGGCAATGCTGCAGCAATGAAGAGGGGGATTTGGAAGACTGCGGTAAACACGTTTCTAAAGAGAACCAGAGAGAGAGAGAGAGAGAGAGAGAGAGAGAGAGAGAGAGAGAGAGAGAGATTCACACGGAAATGGAACACAAGTTAAACGGAATATGCTAAATTTTGATGTTAGCACAAAGTGTGTAGAGAAAGAGAGAGAGAGAGAGAGAGAGATAGAGAGAGAGAGAGCGATCAACATCCTGGCAGGAATCAAAGGCAAGCTATGCAAATTCCTACCTTTGGAATTGGTGTATTGGCTCCACCAAGAATTGCGTTCGTAATATTCAGCCACTGATATTGCGCTGCTCTCAGGTCGTCAATTGCAAGAACGGAAGAATAAAAAAATAAAATAAAGAATAAAACAGAAAGGAAAGCAAATGCAGGAGAAGGAAAAAAAAGATAGTCGAGTTCCAAGGAATTGGTATAAGAATAGTGAGGATAAAAAGTAGCACAATGGATAGAGAGTTGTGTGCAGATATAGTGAAAGGAATGCTGGGACTATTATTATTATTATTATTATTATTATTATTATATTATTTTCTTAATTATTCAAAAGAAAGATGACAAAACGGAGACTCTGGCTTGATTTGAAGAATCTCCGTTTAACAGAAAGTTGACATGTAAATATATATATATATATATATATATATATATATATATATATATATATATATATATATATATATATATATATATATATATATATACATAAATTGCAAAGGAATATAGAAAATATTTCTCCAGGGAAATAAATTAATTCTACCAATGCCGGGATTGGCAGCGACAGACTTAATGAAATCTTATGCAACAGCTGACGTAAATAAGAAAACAAAAACATAAGTCTACGTAATAGAGAGACGCATGTTAAAACTACTAGATAACCTTTTACCTCTCTAATGGTAATCAAATCTTTATTTGAGCTGTTGCAAAAGAGAAGTAAACAAATATGAGCATTTTTGACTATTTTTTTAAGGCAGATTTATGACGTGGCAGTTTCCGAGCAAAGGACGAAGGAGACATTCTTACGGAACTATTGCGAAAAGGATGTTGAGTTTTATTTAAATAGAAATAGAAACGTTCCTCCTTTTAGTTTCACGCAAAAGACGACCAGTACAGAGATGGCTAATTTGTCCGTCCGTCCGCACCCAGATCTTAAAAACTACTGAGGCTAGAGGGCTGCGAATTGGTACGTTGATCACGCAACCTACACTCATCAAACGTACCAAATTGCAGGCCTGTAGACTCAGTGGTTTATTTTGTATTTAAGGTTAAAGGTAGCTATGATCGTTCGTCTGGCATCTATACCACCGAACTGTGACTTAACTTTTCAATAGACAATGTTATACGCTGTGCAGAAAACTCGACTGCGTCGAATAAACGTCAGCCCAATTTTGTTCATTTCTTTACGATATACCTTATCTAATCTTTACATGAAAATTTGTTTAAATTACCATAAATCTTTAAAGATCTAAATAAACAAGAAAAAAGGGGGAAAAACAATGACCAACTAGCTAATCTCTACATGAAAATTAGTTCAAGTTATCCTAAATCTTTAGAGATCTCCCCAAGGGGAAAAAATACCAACCCCTGCTGAGATCCAATAATGCTCACATTAAAAAAAAACAATGAACAATCTCTGGCAACATTAATAAAGATCAGTGTGTGTGGGACTTCAATGAAGATTAGTGTCAATGAGACTTGATATTAATCTTCTTAACTTTGAAAATTGAAAATTCTCGTATTATTCTTCCTGTATTTTTCTTCTTCGAGGAGGTCTATATCTCTCCCCCACACTCCCCCCTCTTCCCCTTCCCCCTGCCCCCACTCCTGAATATAACCTAGGGATCTGGAGGTCAATAGCAAAGACATACTGCTTTACTATGAGGGCGCGTCCGCTCTGAAACACAGGGTAGTAGCATCGTACAGACTCCTAATGTGTTTAGGAGTCGCTTAAGGAGTTGGTCGCTTAAGGAATGGTCGCTTAAGAAGTGGTCGCTTAACGAGTGGTCGCCAAAGACGCGTTTTTAGCAAACTGGCCGTTTACTTGATGGTCTAAAGTCGATTAGGAGTTCCGAGGGATTCTCAAATTGGAAAGTGGCATATATATCTATTCTTCAAGTGCATAGCACTCGCAAATAGCGAATAGGAGAATTCAGAAAGCGATCTTTTGGTAAAACGAGAAAGAAAGAAAGAAAGAAAGAAAAAAAATCTTTTGGTAAAACGAATAAAAGAGTGATTTATGGAAGAATGTGATATCAACTTTAAGACAAACACTAATGTACAGACTACTCAGAAGTACGTTAGACTCTGCTCTCTAAATATACACATGCTTCCTGGCAGACTTAAACTCGTCCTTCAATACAAGAAAATAATAAAATAAAAAACTGGAAATCTCTGACACGTGGAAGAACAAAGATCCACAATTAAATTTCAAAATTGCTAAAGAAACAATATTGAAGAAGCTCTTCTCTCTCTCTCTCTCTCTCCCTCTCCCCCCGTCCAGCCCCCCTCTTCCCACCCCCCCCCGCCCTCTCTCCTCTGCTCTGCTCCTCGAGCTCTTTCACTTATCATCCCCCAAACTTTTTCCTAACCGCCACCTCCCACTCTTGTTTTATAAATCTATCTATCTTTTCCACGTTCTCTCTTTCTCTCTCTCCCTCTCTCTCTCTCTCTTATAAATCCACCTATCTTTCTCCACGCCTCTCTCTCTCTCTCCTTAGCAATTCGCCTATTCTTTTCCCCATCCTCCTCTCTCTCTCTCTCTCTCTCTCTCTCTCTCCCAATTCGCCTATTCTTTTCCCCCATCTTCTCTCTCTCTCTCTCTCTCTCTCTCTCTCTCTCTCTCTCTGTCTCTTTCTCACTCTCTCTCTATACCAATTAGCCTATTATTTTTCCCCATCTTCACCCTCTCTCTCTCTCTCTCTCTCTCTCTCTCTCTCTCTCTCTCTCTCTCTCTCACCCAATCGCCTATTCTTTTCCCCATCTTCTCTCTCTCTCTCTCTCTCTCTCTCTCTCTCTCTCTCTCTCTCTCTAACAGTTTCACACAAACATAAAAATAACGAGTAATATCATACGCAAACCACACAAAATGCCGACCTGACACTTCAACCAGTCAAAAAATGAATCTCGTATTAATTGCCAGCTAATTTATTCATGATCCAAAAAAAATAAAGAAACTTATCTTTCTCTCCCGCAACTCTTCTTCATATTCACGGAGGAGGTGACTTAGTTGATGAGAATTTAACCACATCCATTCCAACTTTTGGAATTTGAAATACTCCCGAAGTTAGCCTGCAAGAGAATGGAGAAGTGGGAATATTTAGTGAGAATTACTTTTTTTTCAAGGAAGGGATAGACTCATGATATATATATATATATATATATAATATATATAGTATATATATATATATATATATATATATATATATATATATATATAATTATATAATCCTGAGTTCTCGGAGTTTGACAACCAAGAGAATAGGAATCATACTATCACTCAGTGATTGATAAATTTAGTACCAATCTATCATAAATTACAAAAACAAAAACGTAAAAAAAAAAAAAAAAAAACTCACGGTGCTATGAACTAAAAAACCAAGAGAAGATCAGCCCCCACCTGCATAGTCCCTTTCGCCAATGATTGGGGTTTTTTGAGACACCCCCTCCCCGGCCCCCCCCCCCCCAAACCCCCCCCCCCCAAAAGGAGGGGCAATCACATGAATACCGATTATTATATTATTATTAATCATGTCACTATTTTTTCAGAAGAATGACACACTGACACAAACACACACACATACACACACTGACACAAATGCACACTGACCTTAAGACTGAGGCCATAGAGACCCAAAGATTATTATTTCCTCATCTTTCATCCAAGGGAAGGACTGGCTTTTGGTGCCTTTTGATGTCGAATACCCAATCTCTGGGCATCATAAACAGGGCTTTTGTTGAGTCTGTGGCTCTGGGGGCTTGTGCAAAGAAACAACGGGGTTTGGGAGCGTGTCGCCCCCCCCCACACATATATTTATATGTAAGTGTGTTTTTCAATGTCTTCCGAGCCACTAGTCCTTATTCGCCAAAAGAGCGGAACTCGAAGAACAGAAATACAACGCTCACAGGCATATTCATAATTGAATTGTGTTTGGATAATTTATTCACCTGCCAACTCTCTCTCTCTCTCTCTCTCGCTCTCTCTCTCTCTCTCTCTCTCTCTAAACCCACCTACCTTTCATCTTGTCCCAAGGTGTTTCGCGTTGAGTTAAAGATACGGGAATTTGAAGATAGGATATTTATGATTCATTTATCAGAATAATAATGTTAAAAAAGATAAATAATGCGTATGTTAAAGATTAAAGAATACAGAGCAATTATTTATAATATAATGGAGCGTATCTATTTCAAATTTCGTTGGTGAAACAACGCGGTATTTGACCGTAGAGTTTAGCGCGCGCCTGCTTAAGCTAGTAGGATCATGCCTTGTATATTGTCTGATTATGTAAAAAAAAATATTAAATAATAATAAAATTCAGACTCCAAAATACCATCTCTCAACGTTTATAACTGAACGACATAAATTACCCAGGCACAAAGATCTGGACATCGATAAAAAAAAAAAAAAAAACTAATTCAGTTTGAAATGCATAGGCAATTATCAGTCATCCATACTCATTAGCGAAATCGATGAATCATAAAGCGATCAGCTTGCAACTCGTCGCCGATATCCAATGCCCCGAGGACAAGGTTCTTTGATTCTTTCAATATCATTCAATTGGTATCACTCCGGTGCTTACAGTGAGGGAGGCGAGGCCGTCTGTCATTCACGTAATATGAGACAGAAGCTATGTTCGTGTTATTAATTGCTCTTCGTGTCACAGTTCTGATTTGACTTCAAAACTTCAGAAACTGATAAATTAAGACTCAAATCTGCAATGACCCTTCATTACTGATGATGCCTATTAGGGCAGTAGGTGGAAAATAATAATGAAAGCTTCTGATTATAGTAGGTGGAAAATAATTCTGAAAGCTTCCGATTAGTGTTCCTCTTGTTTATTTCTTTATTCTGACTTGATTTGATGGAAGTTAAGCGGTCAAGCCAAGCAATGGGGCCAATCAACCCTCGAAACAATGAAAAAGAGGGAGTTAGAGCGGTTGAACAGCAAAGCTAAAATGGAATCCGGAAAGTACAGAAGCATTACCAGAATCTAAAAAAAAAATGGGTCAGAGAGGCTGGACAGCAAGACTGGAGAACGGCAACTGGAATGGAGGTAAAGTAAAAGGCTAAAACTTGGACGCAGCTACGGGCAGGATGGATGCCGCAATCGCCCTTCAGCAACGCCTACAGTGCACCCCCCCCCCCCCCCCCCACCACTACGAGCTTTTATTAATTGCTGACGTTGCGGAATTTGCGTCAGCGTCCAATCCCTAATAAAATATGATTATCGCATTTGCAATAACTCCTTTATCTTCCCGGGAACCCGAACAGCTCTTGAACATAAGCGCGCTCATTTAATTACGCAACCCGGTAAACGAATATAGCAAAGGTCGGTAATGAGATTGGTATTGGGATGCTCATTCCGACACAGTGTCGGGAATCGGCGATAAAACCAGATAATTAACCTTCTCGCCACTTTAATGAAAATCTTAGCGCTGCAATAACGGGGGGGAAATAATATTCAAAGTCAGTCGTGGCCTTTTCTTGTTGATGACACTTTCGTCCTTTGCAGCGATTCATCCTGGCTCCCAATGGTTTTTTTTTTCTAATTGGATATTGATGCCTGATTTGCAAATTGTGATAAAATTCGGCCACGCGATGATTGCAAGAGCATTCCGCAGCTTGATATCAATAACAAAGGCCATAAATTTGCCTCTGTTGCGATATTGCACGTTCCAAGGATCTATTCAAAAGTGAAGAGGTAATGATGGTAGATTGCCTTGATGGTGGAAATGAGGCCAATGTAAAAAATAAATGTTGCAGAATAAAATAGCCGTTACTGGTAATGTTTTCCTCTATTTCTTATTCTCATGCTAGACGCAAGGAGAAATATATAGATAGGAAATAGGAAAAAAAATTATCACTTCCTTTGGGTCAAGATTTTTCAGTTTCAAGGTTTCCACTGTAAAAATTGATATTACGAACACAAACAAACACATTGTGTGCGTGTATATACATGTATACACACACAATGTGTTTGTAATATTAATTAGCGTGGAATTCGGTAATATCGTCAAAACGTAGAAAAAGAAATATAAAAAAAAAAAAAAAACTTAAACGAAGACCACTTTTCCAACTGTGTAGCTGAGTTGCAATTTACAAAAAGTAAATAAATAAATAGATAAAAAGCCCCAATTAGCATATAAACTGGAAAGGACTACTGGGAGTGATATTATTTATTTAATATTCATGGGGGCCCTAGTTATTGGTTACCGGAAAAGGAAATAATAATTCAGTAATTTGCATAGATGTAGCTATGATCATATTTGGAAAAACACGGGCGACCAGCAGTTCCGAAAAGCAGGTCCTGTTTTTTGCTTTTTTGCCGTTTCTGAAATGTATCAGATGTATGAAATGACTCGCTGGTAAATGTATTCGTTTAAGCTTTTAATTGGACTTTGGAGGAAAAAAATTGAAATTTTTTTTCAATAAATAATTTTTTTTTATTTCTCGACAGGCAGACAGACTCTAGACAGACAGACAATTGATTTTTATTGAATGTGTTTTTATGATGTTTTTACAGAAATTGATTTCAAGTTTTTATTTAATTTTTTTTAGGTATGTCTTGGCAGACAGACTCTAGACAGACAGATAATTAATTTTTATTGAATTTGTTTTTATGGTGTTTTATATAAATTGATTTCAAGTTCTTCTCAGCGGAGGTGAGATTTACTGAAGTTGATATATATATAGATATATAGTATAGATATATTAGATATATATATATATAGATATATATATATAGTCATATCACATTTCCGTGATTCATATACATATATCGAGCTACAAATGTCCTTTAATATCTAATTCGCTCTACCTCGGAATTAATATATTTTCATATATGCTTAACCGAATGGGAATTTTTTCTCGATAATAGATTTGCCTGGACCAGGGGCGCGAACCTATGATCCTTTCAAACCCAGGAACGTCAGTGAAGCTTTACCTACTACACCACCGCGAGAGGCTAAAGTTCATGTCGCCTCTCACCCTCATATACCTTTCGCGCGCAGGTAATTAGTGGCTTGGAGACAACATCAACCCACCTCGACTCCGGTAGTGTTTGTAGTGCTGTCAAAAGCACTACAAACACTACCGGAGTCGAGGTGGGTTGATCTTGTCTCAAGCACTAATTACCTGCGCGCGAAAGGTATATGAGGGTGAGAGGCGACATGAACTTTTAGCCTCTCGCGGTGGTGTAGTAGGTAAAGCTTCACTGACGTTCCTGTTTTGAAAGGATCCATAGGTTCGCGCCCTGGTCCAGGCAAATCTATTTATCGAGAAAAAATTCCCCTTCGGTTAAGCATATATGAAAATATATTAATTCCGAGGTAGAGCGAATTAGATATTAAAGGACATTGTAGCTCGATATAATATATATATATATATATATATATATATATATATATTATATATATTATATATATATATATATATATAGTATATATTAACTATATACATATATACACACATATATATATATATATATATATATATATATATATATATATATATATATATATATATATATATATATATATCTATATATATATATATATATATAGTAATGACTGCAGGATCTTAAAAGGAAAAGGGAAAAGACACAGGAACGACTGACAGCAGTTGGGACGAACAAAGGAGGAAGGAGTGGAGTAAAACCACAAAAATTGCCTTAATAATATTTTTTCATTTACAAATTTACAAGTGAGCCGGGATTTGGGAAAAAATAAACACATCAAATCACATAGCAGGAGTGAGTTACAAGTTACAAATCAAATCATAATAGATTTACCACAACCAAAGTTACTTTACAATGAAACGCAGTAAAATAACACAAACAATAAACTATAGTTAAATCAACAAACAGCTGCATCAAAAATCAAAAACCCAAAATACACTCAAGCTGCATAACCCAAAGAAATCAACATATTACAAGCAGCACACACCACAGCGATAAATCAATATACAGTATAAATATCAAAATCACGCAGCAACAATATTACTTAATAACTAAACTGACAGTATATACTAACAATCAATATTATAACCCAGCGGTAATGCTCTCTACAGGTAGCTTCACACACACACACACACACACACGCACACAAATAAACAGACAATCTGCACAGAGACGTCGAGACAGACACTGCAGTCATCAAAACAGCCCACGACTGTTAACAGGATCATATCCCAAAAACACAGATGAGACAGCAGGTAGGTTGTCTCACCGGAAACAAACTGCTCCACCAACAGGCTGCATCCATGCACTGCCGTAGACAACAGGTAGCCAATGCCTGCCGTTCAAAATCAAGTCCCCATGCTGCTTTGCTGTCTGGAACCTGACTCGCTGCTATATCAAACCCGACTGTCGAATCTCAAAGGCAAGACGACAGTCGTTAGCTTGCCCCACAGAGAAACATGAACAAGTAAGGAGGCAACAACCTACCATGGGCAAAATATTGTTTACATTTAAACAACCTAACACCACCTCACAATATATATAGATATATATATATATATATATTATATATATATATATATATATATATATATATATATATATATATCCTCTCTCATTACCACCTCCTCTTCATAGTACGAGTATTATTCTTCTGCTCCTCTGCTCCATCACAGCATCTTCGCACTACGTGAAATTCTCTGTCTATATCACTCGCTACCCTTGCCAATTTGCACGTTCCTGTCCAAACCTTTTTTTGCATCCGTCCTCTAAACTCTCACAAAAATAATCGAATTTTCCAGGACTGGAGATTTCGCTGGAGAGCTCAAGAACTCCTGGAATGTTCCTTTTCCAGCGACGACAACATTTCCACCAACCTTTCCTACATTCCTCCCCTTCCCCCCACCCCAACGTTCCTCTTTTGTTTACCCCCCTGCGACTGACTTTTCGTTCCGAAATTGCTCCGCTCCGCTGATGACCGTTTCTCCGTCTCCCTGTC
>NC_061105.1:8840603-8845603 GCF_015104395.2 Macrobrachium nipponense | reverse complement strand
AAATTCAGGCCAACGGCCCACAATGGGACCTATGAGGTCACTCAGCGCTGGAAAGCAGCTCTAACAATTATTAGGAAATGCTGAGGAAATTAAGATGGAAGGGAGATAATATGAACGGAGGTACAGTAAAAGGAATGAAAGGGGTTTGAAGCTACACGCCGAGGGGACGCCGCAAAGTGATGCCTACAGTGCGCCGGGCGAGGTCCACTGACGGCATTACGCCCCCTCCCCACGGGATAAAGACTCATTAGAATTATGAAACTCATCCCGGAAATCAGCATTTACCGTTTCCACGTAATCGGGGCCCGATCATTCCCGATAATTAAATGTTTAATTAGGGCTATTATGGGCTGTGAGCCCTATTTAGGAGTAATTATCCGTTTGGTGTGGCCAACTGTTGCTCTGTGTTCCGATCCCTTCCCTAATCAAATGCACTTCCTTTCTGTTAGATACTGAAATTGATGGTTATTATTATTATTATTATTTTTTTACCGTGAATAAAGCATTGAAGGTCTCTTCAGTTCATATTTCATTCTTATTATCGTTATTATTATTATTATTATTATTATTATTTTTTTTTTTTTTTTTTTTTTTTTGCTCTATCACAGTCCTCCAATTCGACTGGGTGGTATTTATTTATAGCGTGGGGTTCCGGGTTGCATCCTGCCTCCTTAGGAGTCCATCTCTTTTCTTACTATGTGTGAGTTTCTAGACCACACTCTTCTGCATGAGTCCTGGAGCTACTTCAGCCTCTTAGTTTTTCTAGATTCCTTTTCAGGGATCTTGGGATCGTGCCTAGTGCTCCTATGATTATGGGTACAATTTCCACTGGCATATCCCATATCATCCTTATTTCTATTTTCAGATCTGGATACTTATCCATTTTTTCCCTCTCTTTCTCTTCAACTCTGGTGTCCCATGGTATTGCGACATCAATGAGTGATACTTTCTTCTTGACTTTGTCAATCAACGTCACGTCTGGTCTATTTTGCACGTATCACCCTATCTGTTCTGATACCATAGTCCCAGAGGATCTTTGCGTGATCGTTTTTTATCACTCCCTCAGGTTGGTGCTCGTACCACTTATTACTGCAAGGTAGCTGATGTTTCTTGCACAGGCTCCAGTGGAGGGCTTTTGCCCACTGAATCATGCCTCTTTTTGTACTGGTTCTGTGCAGTGCCGGCATTCGCTTGCTATGTGGTTTATGGTTTCATTTTTCGTATTGCACTTCCTACATATGGGAGAGATGTTATTTCCGTCTATCGTTCTTTGAACATATCTGGTTCTTAGGGCCTGATCTTGTGCCGCTGTTATCATTCCTTCAGTTTCCTTCTTAGCTCTCCCTCCCCTCTGTAGCCATTGCCATGTGTCATCGCTGGCTAGTTCTTTAGTCTGTCTCATGTATTGTCCGTACATTGGTTTGTTGTGCCAGTCCTCTGTTCTGTCTGTCATTCTCCTGTCTCTGTATATTTGTGGGTCTTCGTCTACTTTTATTAGTCTTCTTCCCATGCACTCTTTAGCCACTCGTCTTCACTGGTTTTCAGATATTGCCCCAGTGCTCTGTTCTCGATATTGACGCAGTCCTCTATACTTGTAGTCCTCTTCTCCCTCCTTCCTTTCGTGTTATGTATAGTCTGTCCGTATTTGCTCTTGGGTGTAGTGCTTTCTGTATTGTCATATGTTTCCGGGTTTTCTGATCTATGCTGCGGATTTCTGCCTTCGTCCATTCCACTATTCCGGCGTTGTCTGAATTACGGACTGCCCATGTGTTTATGGCTTTTTACTTAATAATGCCCTTTTAGGTTATTATGGATTATATCATTATTATTATTATTATTATTATTATTATTAACACGCTACAATAAAGTCGGACATTATAGCACGCAGCCGATTAAGCTGAGGTCGGATCACGCCTTGTTTTTTATAAGCTGTTATGCCTTTTTTATTGTTTATAATATTTCTATACCTTAAGTCTCTTCTACGTATTAATAAAATAAATAATATTAATAATAATTATGTTTTAATACTTATGTTGATATTGGTCTTTTGTGTTGTATATATATATATATATATTTATATATATATATATATATATATATATATATATATATATATATAGCACATGCACTATTACGAACACGTCAATATACAGTATACAAGAATACATTCACCATGATCATACACAGATACCTCCATACGTAGAGATTTCTCTCATCACAAACTCAGACAGGGGCTCAAAAAGAAAAAAAAAAAAGAAAAAAAAAAAAACCCACGACCAATAAACCTAAAACGAAAAGTCTACACCACCAAACCGAAGCCAGCGCTCAGGGACTCGAACGCGGCCACCTTTTGTTTACATTGCAGTCCACTTGAATCCACCTCACTTGCAGCGGAGCCTTTTCCAGCCCTGCTCCTTTCCATACAGAGTCTTTGTCTTCTACGGAGCGGCTCCCTCGAGGCAAACTTTGAGGACAAAAGCGGCTCCGTCTTTTTGGGGGGAGGGGGAGTGAGGAGGAGACGTAGGGAGGAGGAGGAGGAGGAGGAGGAGGAGGAGGAGGAGGACGACGACGAGGAGGAGGAGGAGGAGGAGGTGATGGTATTGTATTACATTAAATTTTCCCTCTCTAGTTTCAAAAGTTGACAGAGTCCCCGAGTGGTATGTTATTCATGCTATTATGACGCCAATATCCACAAGAGAAGGAAAGTAGCAACAAACACACACACACACATATAAATCATATATACTGCTCTACAGCCTTCAATAGTTCTTGAGAACTCTGGCAAGACATTTCCCAAATACATTCTACCGAGGAAGCTTAACTCTTCCGTTTGGCAGAGATACTTTCTTTCTCCGCCTGCCCCCCCAAGGGAGTCTTTACCTGGCATTATCAAGAGATAAATATATTTACCTGGCGTCGCAGCTGCTGCTGTTAGACTGATGCATCCCAAGAATGCCCCTACGGGGACATTAGACGTTCTTTCTCACCGAATTATTAACATTCGGAAATGTACTCGAAATGGTTTTCCTGAATTTACCTTCCGTTGACGTTCAAATAATTTGATAGCTTGGAGGTAAACTGCATTTACAGATGATTGTCTCGGTAATTCTGAGTAATCGCGTTTAGAGGTATTGCAATACTTACTGCATATTCTCAGTCTTCGAGTATGTTGTATTGCAAAAGCCTTCAATCAGGTTGTGTTGCAAAGTCTTCAAGTAGTTGTATTGCAAAGTCTTTCAAGCTAGTTGTATTGCAAAGTCTTCAAGTAAGTTTTATACAGTCCTTAAGCAAATTGTATTGCAAAGTCTTCAGTAAGTTGGATTGCAAGTCTTCAAGTAAGTTGTATTGCAAAAGTCTTCAGTAGTTGTATTGCAAAGTCTTCAAGTAAGTTGTATTGCAAAAGTCTTCAAGCTAGTGTATTGCAAAGTCTTCAGTAAGTTTTATTACAGTCCTTAAGCAATTGTTAAATTTCGTTCAGTGAGGGATTGCAAAGTCTTCAAGTAAGTTGTATTGCAAAGTCTTCAAGTAAGTTGTTCATTGCAAAGTCTCAAGTAAGTTTATTGCAAAGTCTTCAAGTAAGTTGTATTGCAAATCTTCAAGTAAGTTGTATTGAAAATTCAAGTTGTTTTGCAAGAAAATCTTCAGCTAGTTATTGAAAAGTTCATTCGTCCCTAGCTACAATCCCTCTCATTCTTTCTACTGTACCCCCGTTCATATTCTCTTTCTTCCATCTTACTTTCCACCCATTCACCTCTTGGGTCGCAACATTTGACCTTTGACCTATAAACTCTGAATCTACTATGTTATCTATGAATACTTGAGATGCGCAGTGCTTGTCAATTCATTATGTAAGTCTGGCGTAAAGAATGTGAAGTGTTTTTGACTTGTTACGTAAACTCCAAAGGAAATGAGACGGAGATATCATGCATAATTAAAGTGAATGCAATGTGAAAGCAGAAAAGGAAAATAAAGCTTGAAACGGCCGGCATCATATGCAACATATATCTATGTTCGCATATATATATATGTGTGTGTGTGTGTGTCTGTGTAAAGTAAATATCATTAACTCGAAACGATTTGGTTTGTAAATTACCAAGGAATATGATAAGCAATTGCACTACATATAATATACATATCCTTTAGCATACCGTGTGTCTGTGTGTGGTGTATCGCCTAGAATAACACGCGAGAGAGAGAGAGAGAGAGAGAGAGAGGAGAGAGAGAGAGAGAGAGAGAGAGAGTTTTCGTTGGTATAATTAAAAAAAAAAGCAACTGGCAACTTCGTTTTAAAAAGGGGAAAACTACACGATCCAACTTTGCTCCAAGCAGTCACTCCTCGTGGAAGCAAGTGAGGGCGGTGCCAAAGGATAAAGAGAGAGAGAGAGAGAGAGAGAGAGAGAGAGAGAGAGAGAGAGGACGAATATCTCGGATGGTCTAAAATCCTATCCTGAAGACGAGGGGCTCCTTTGGAGTCCTTAGTATTCAAAGCGCTGGCTTAGTTTCGCATCCTACCACGAACCTGCCTCGGACGTTCTTATTCAAAGGCTCCTCCTGAATGATGAGGCTTCCTGCCACATCCTGAATTAGGATTCGTTCTTCTTCTTCTTCTTCTTCTTTCTTCTTCTTCTTCTTCTTCTTCTTCTTCTTCTTCCCAAAACGAGGTTACCGCCTGATCTTCACGAGAGGTCTGCTCATTCTGAACTTTACAAAAGCATATTCATCCACAGACCTCCTCATTATGTTCAGCATCAATGGAACGGCTTATTCCGTTTTATATACAATTACGAGACAAATGGAAATGACTGAGTGACATGTAGTTCTCGGATATTCATCTCGAACGATCACGTAAAATGGTGCTATATAATTAGTTTTCCAAGAACCTGCGTTTTAGGATATGTAGTAATGTAGTGCACACATCGTTAGTGTTCCCATAACGAAAGCTTAAGATTGGAGCTTTTATCGTCATTCATTTTTGTGGAGTTCGAGTCTGAGGATTTATC
>NC_061105.1:8835225-8840103 GCF_015104395.2 Macrobrachium nipponense | reverse complement strand
CAAGAAACATCAGCTACCTTGCAGTAATAAGTGGTACGAGCACCAACCTGAGGGAGTGATAGAAAACGATCAGGCAAAGATCCTCTGGGACTATGGTATCAGATAACGGAGTAGGGTGATACGTGCAAATAGACCAGACGTGACGTTGATTGACAAAGTCAAGAAGAAAGTATCACTCATTGATGTCGCAATACCATGGACACCAGAGTTGAAGAGAAAGAGAGGGAAAAATGGATAAGTATCAAGATCTGAAAATAGAAATAAGAAGGATATGGGATATGCCAGTGGAAATCGTACCCATAATCATAGGAGCACTAGGCACGATCCCAAGATCCCTGAAAAGGAATCTAGAAAAGCTAGAGGCTGAAGTAGCTCCAGGTCTCATGCAGAAGATGTGATCCTAGAACGGCACACATAGTAAGGAAAAGTGATGGACTCCTAAGGAGGCAGGATGCACCGGAACCCCACACTATAAATACCACCCAGTCGAATTGGAGGACTGTGATAGAGCAAAAAAAAAAAAAAAAAAAAAAAAAATAATAATAATAATAATTTTGAACGAGTCAGATAGTCAAAAGAGAGGAGTCGGAGGAGCTGGACAGCTAGACGAAAGGTATACCAGAAAATAGTAGAAATACGAAGATCTTAATGTAAAACTATGGGAGAAACCCCACAAAATTGCACTAAGAATTTAGAGAGGATGGACAGCAAGACTAAAGAGAAAGTAGGAATGGTGGTAGAGTAAAAAGAAAGAAAAAAAAAGTGACAATTGAGGCCTTTTTTGGTAATGCCTACAGTGCACCACGTGAGCAGAACGCACTACCCAACTACGGGGATCAAATATGACACAGCAAAGCGAGACGGGAATTCTATGAAAACCAAAAATTTAAAATTATTGGCATGGCATGGATAAGAAATTCAGCCAACGGCCCACAATGGGACCTATGAGGTCACTCAGCGCTGGAAAGCAGCTCTAACAATTATTAGGAAATGCTGAAGGGAGATGGAAGGGAGATAATATGAACGGAGGTACAGTAAAAGGAATGAAAGGGGTTTGAAGCTACACGCCGAGGGGACGCCGCAAAGTGATGCCTACAGTGCGCCGGGCGAGGTCCACTGACGGCATTACGCCCCCTCCCCACGGGATAAAGACTCATTAGAATTATGAAACTCATCCCGGAAATCAGCATTTACCGTTTCCACGTAATCAGGGCCGATCATTCCCGATAAATTAAATGTTTAATTAGGGCTTATGGGCTGTGAGCCCTATTTAGGAGTAATTATCCGTTTGGTGTGGCCAACTGTTGCTCTGTGTTCCGATCCCTTCCCTAATCAAATGCACTTCCTTTCTGTTAGATACTGAAATTGATGGTTATTATTATTATTATTATTTTTTTACCGTGAATAAAGCATTGAAGGTCTCTTCAGTTCATATTTCATTCTTATTATCGTTATTAATATTATTATTATATTATTTATTTATTTATTTTATTTTTTTTGCTCTATCACAGTCCTCCAATTCGACTGGGTGGTATTTATTTATAGCGTGGGGTTCCGGGTTGCATCCTGCCTCCTTAGGAGTCCATCTCTTTTCTTACTATGTGTGCAGTTTCTAGGACCACACTCTTCTGCATGAGTCCTGGAACTACTTCAGCCTCTAGTTTTTCTAGATTCCTTTTCAGGGATCTTGGGATCGTGCCTAGTGCTCCTATGATTATGGGTACAATTTCCACTGGCATATCCCATATCATCCTTATTTCTATTTTCAGATCTGGATACTTATCCATTTTTTCCCTCTCTTTCTCTTCAACTCTGGTGTCCCATGGTATTGCGACATCAATGAGTGATACTTTCTTCTTGACTTTGTCAATCAACGTCACGTCTGGTCTATTTGCACGTATCACCCTATCTGTTCTGATACCATAGTCCCAGAGGATCTTTG
Organism: Macrobrachium nipponense; assembly: GCF_015104395.2. Classification (NCBI taxonomy): domain Eukaryota; kingdom Metazoa; phylum Arthropoda; class Malacostraca; order Decapoda; family Palaemonidae; genus Macrobrachium; species Macrobrachium nipponense. Next base: position 8,838,161 of record NC_061105.1, on the reverse strand, counting down.
CTTGATCGTTTTTTATCACTCCCTCAGGTTGGTGCTCGTACCACTTATTACTGCAAGGTAGCTGATGTTTCTTGCACAGCTCCAGTGGAGGGCTTTTGCCACTGAATCATGCCTTTTTTTCTTTTTGTACTGGTTCTGTGCAAGTGCCGGGCATTCGCTTGCTATGTGGTTTATGGTTTCATTTTTCGTATTGCACTTCCTACATATGGGAGAGATGTTTATTTCCGTCTATCGTTCTTTGAACATATCTGGTTCTTAGGCCTGATCTTGTGCCGCTGTTATCATTCCTTCAGTTTCCTTCTTTAGCTCTCCCCTCTGTAGCCATTGCCATGTGTCATCGCTGGCTAGTTCTTAGTCTGTCTCATGTATTGTCCGTACATTGTTTGTTGTGCCAGTCCTCTGTTCTGTCTGTCATTCTCCTGTCTCTGTATATTTGTGGGTCTTCGTTCTACTTTTATTAGTCCTTCTTCCCATTGCACTCTTTAGCCACTCGTCTTCACTGGTTTTCAGATATTGCCCAGTGCTCTGTTCTCGATATTGACGCAGTCCTCTATACTTAGTAGTCCCTCTCCTCTTCCTTTCGTGTTATGTATAGTCTGTCCGTATTTGCTCTTGGGTGTAGAGCTTGGTGTATTGTCATATGTTTCCGGGTTTTCTGATCTATGCTGCGGATTTCTGCCTTCGTCCATTCCACTATTCCGGCGCTGTATCTGATTACTGGCACTGCCCATGTGTTTATGGCTTTTATCTTTATTATTATTATATTATTATTATTATTATTATTATTATTATTATTATTATTATTATTATTATTATTATTATTAACACGCTACAATAAAGTCGGACATTATAGCACGCAGCCCGATTAAGCTGGAGGTCGGATCACGCCTTGTTTTTGATAAGCTGTTATGCCTTTTTTATGTTTATAATATTGCTATACCTTTAAGTCTCTTCTACGTATTAATAATAATAAGTTAATAATAATAATGTTTTAATACTTATGGGTTGTATTGTCTTTGTTGTTGTATTTAATATATATATATATATATATATATATATATATATATATATAGTATATATATATATATATATATATACATGCACTATTACGAACACGTCAATATACAGTATACAAGAATACATTCACCATGATCATACACAGATACCTCCATACGTAGAGATTTCTCTCATCACAAACTCAGACAGGGGCTCAAAAGAAAAAAAAAAGAAAAAAAAAAAAAAAACCCACGATCAATAAACCTAAAACGAAAAGTCTACACACCAACCGAAGCCAGCGCTCAGGGACTCGAACGCGGCCACCTTTTGTTTACATTGCAGTCCACTTGAATCCACCTCACTTGCAGCGGAGCCTTTTCCAGCCCTGCTCCTTTCCATACAAGAGTCTTTGTCTTCTACGGAGCGGCTCCCTCGAGGCAAACTTGAGGACAAAAGCGGCTCCGTCTTTTTGGGGGGAGGGGGAGGAGGAAGAGGACGAGGAGGAGGAGGAGGAGGAGGAGGAGGAGGAGGACGACGGAGGAGGAGGAGGAGGAGGAGGAGGTGATGGTATTGTATTACATTAAATTTTCCCTCTCTAGTTTCAAAGTTGACAGAGTCCCCGAGTGGTATTGTTATTCATGCTATTATGACGCCAATATTCCACAGAGAAGGAAAGTAGCACAAACACACGCACACACACATATAAATCATATATACTGCTCTACAGCCTTCAATAGTTCTTGAGAACTCTGGCAAGACATTTCCCAAATACATTCTACCGAGGAAGCTTAACTCTTCCGTTTGGCAGAGATACTTTCTTTCTCCGCCTGCCCCCCCAAGGGAGTCTTTACCTGGCATTATCAAGAGATAAATATATTTACCTGGCGTCGCAGCTGCTGCTGTTAGACTGATGCATCCCAAGAATGCCCCCTACGGGGACATTAGACGTTCTTTCTCACCGAATTATTAACATTCGGAAATGTACTCGAATGGTTTTCCTGAATTTACCTTCCGTTGACGTTCAAATAATTTGATAGCTTGGAGGTAAACTGCATTTACAGATGATTGTCTCGGTAATTCTGAGTAATCGCGTTTAGAGGTATTGCAATACTTACTGCATATTCTCAGTCTTCGAGTATGTTGTATTGCAAAGCCTTCAATCAGCTTGTGTTGCAAAGTCTTCAAGTAAGTTGTATTGCAAAGTCTTCAAGCTAGTTGTATTGCAAAGTCTTCAAGTAAGTTTTATTACAGTCCTTAAGCAAATTGTATTGCAAAGTCTTCAGGTAAGTTGGATTGCAAAGTCTTCAAGTAAGTTGTATTGCAAAGTCTTCAAGTAAGTTGTATTGCAAAGTCTTCAAGTAAGTTGTATTGCAAAGTCTTCAAGCTAGTTGTATTGCAAAGTCTTCAAGTAAGTTTTATTACAGTCCTTAAGCAAATTGTATTGCAAAGTCGTCAGGTGAGTTGGATTGCAAAGTCTTCAAGTAAGTTGTATTGCAAAGTCTTCAAGTAAGTTGCATTGCAAAGTCTTCAAGTAAGTTGTATTGCAAAGTCTTCAAGTAAGTTGTATTGCAAAGTCTTCAAGCAAGTTGTATTGCAAAATCTTCAGCTAAGTTGTATTGAAAAGTCATTCTGTCCCTAGCTACAATCCCTCTCATTCTTTCTACTGTACCCCCGTTCATATTCTCTTTCTTCCATCTTACTTTCCACCCATTCACCTCTTGGGTCGCAACATTTGACCTTTGACCTATAAACTCTGAATCTACTATGTTATCTATGAATACTTGAGATGCGCAGTGCTTGTCAATTCATTATGTAAGTCTGGCGTAAAGAATGTGAAGTGTTTTTGACTTGTTACGTAAACTCCAAAGGAAATGAGACGGAGATATCATGCATAATTAAAGTGAATGCAATGTGAAAGCAGAAAAGGAAAATAAAGCTTG
>NC_061105.1:8820225-8830225 GCF_015104395.2 Macrobrachium nipponense | reverse complement strand
GGTATGTATAAAAATCGCCCTTATTTTAATATTGCTGAACAAATAGAACATATAAATTTTTCACTTCTGCACTCGTATTTTATTACCCATCGTAGATGGCTAAGTTTGCTAGTATATATAATCGAGATTGAACCCATTCTTCAGGAAAATGTTAAAAAAAAAAAATATCAGGAAATTAGGCTCTTCTCAATCACTAGTATCACAAGACGAATTATCCTGGCCTCTCAATTCGAAATTAAAGAACATAACATACCCACTCCCCGACCCCCACCCTGCCCACCAGGGATCCCCACTTTACGAAACGGCACTAATTTCTGAATTCTGAAACACTTGGGGCTCTCATGTATACGCTCCAGCAGCGCCTAGTGAACTGACCAAGGATCTTTTTTTTTTCCTTCCAGAATTCCAGTCGGGAAACTGGAAGTTTCCTGGAAACGTTCAGTCACTGGAGTCTACTAGATTTTTTAACTATCTGCTCGCCACTGCGTTCAGTGCGTTCGAGTGTTCATTCAAACGCTTTGCCGAAATTAAGGAACGGGGACGGGGGAGGGGTGGCTGGTTGGATTCCAGTAACCCCACCCACAAAAAAAAAAAAAAAAAAAAAAAAAAAAAAAACACACACACACAGACGCTCCTCAAATCCGGACAAAGAGGTTTGCATGTGGAGGGTGGATGTCACCCCTACCATCTCCTTCCCCTACCAACCATACCCCGGTTGGCTGTCTCCCCTACTCTCTCGTTCCCCTACGTGTGGCAATTCCAGCTCGGCAGCTGTTGGGTCCCTATAAAAACGAACTAATAATGTTTCTTGTTATCCGTTCGTTGAATAGATTTCGTAATAATCCTTAAACGATAATTTGCAACTGCAGTGATGAATAATCACGAACCCGGCTTGTGCAATGAGTGTATTGCGTTACTCTTTGTAATTATGAGGGAATTGTATCCGCAGGGAATAGCTGCTTATTTAGAGAGGTGGGATGAGCGTTGAGCTTTGAGCTTTGAGCTTTGATACTGCATACCTTAGATTCTAAGGAGCTTCAACAACTTCATATTACTGTTACTGATGGACTTATGAAAGCGAGTCGCCGTAAATAATGTCATACATTTGGCTTATCAGCCTAGTGAGAGGACTAACTCAGTTTATGCTAGGATTAATAAGAGTCAATTGAGAAGCTGATACTCTATTGCAACTATTCGAAGAAGAAGAAGAAGCAGAAGAAGCAGAATAAGAAGAAGCAGCAAGAGCAGAACGGAGAAGAAGAACAGAAAAAGGAAGGAAGGAGAACGAAGAAGCAAGAAGGAAGAAGGAATAAAAGAAGCAGAAGAAGAAGAATAAAAAGAAGGAGAAGAAGAAGAATAAAAAGAAGGAGAAGAAGAAGAAGAAGCAGAAGGAGAAGAAGAAGAGGCAGAAGAAAAAGAAGGAGAAGAAGAAGAAGCAGAAGCAGAAGGAGAAGAAGCAGAAGCAGAAGGAGAAGAAGCAGAAGGAGAAGAAGCAGAAGAAGGAGAAGATGAAGAAGCAGAAGAAGAAGAAGAAGAAGAAGAAAAAGAAGAAACAAAAGAAGAAGAAGAAAAAGAAGGAGAAGAAGAAGAAGAAGAAGGAAAAGAAGAAGAAGAAGAAGAAGAAGAAGAAGAAAAAGAAGTAGAAGAAGAAGAAGAAGCAGAAGAAGAAGAATAAAAAGAAGGAGAAGAAGAAGAAAAAGAAGAAAAAGAAGAAACAAAAGAAGAAGAAGAAGAAGAAGAAGAAGAAAAAGAAGTAGAAGAAGAAGAAGAAGCAGAAGGAGAAGAAGAGGCAGAAGAAAAAGAAGAAGAAGAAGAAGAAGAAGAAACCAAAGAAGAAGAAGAAGAAGCAGAAACAGAAGAAGCAGAAGGAGAAGAAGACGAGGCAGAAGAAAAAGAAGGAGAAGAAGAAGAAGAAGAAACCAAAGAAGAAGAAGAAGAAGAAGCAGAAACAGAAGAAGCAGAAGAAGCAGAAGAAGAAGAAGAAGAAGAAAAAGAAGAAAAAGAAAAGCATTCTAATTTTTCCACCTAACTTTCTCCTCCGCTGGATACAATGCACAGAATATTGTGAGTTACTTGGTTGTAGTAATTATAACAATAATAATAATAGTAGTAATAATAATACTACTACTATAGTAGATTCACATCAACCGTGCATTCGATGTCTAGACCAGTCCCTTACGACGCTCCTGATTGGCTGTTGATAAGCCACTCACAGGGCTGGAAACTCTCACTCTCGAGAGAGAGTTCACATGGGCAGGGGGGGATCTTTCAGGAATCTTTCAGGAGAGGTGAACATACATCCTGCTACTACAAAAACTCTCGAGAGAGATGAAGGTTTCCGAGCACTGTGAGTGGCTTATCAACAGCCAATCAGGAGCGTCGCAAGGGACTGGTCTAGACATCAAATGCACGGTTGATGTGAATCTACTATAGTATCGAGCACATTTTATTCACAAAAGTTACAAGTTTTCAAGGGCGGACTGCCTCCATCGTCCGTGGGGACAGCACGTCCTTGAAAGCTTATAATTTTGTGAGCAAGATGGTGGTACATACTATCCTCTCTGAGTGAGGTTCTGATATATATATATATATATATATATATATATATATATATAATATATATATATATATATATATATATATATATCCATCCTATTGTCTTGCAATCTTGATGCATAACCAAACAATCCCTAAACAAACACCCTCCTGCGTTTGCTCCTTCGCATCCCGTCTCCACTTTTCTCGTGCCTGCAGTAATAATGGTACTACGTTATTGAGCAAACACCTGTACAACTGAAAATTCTCCGCTCTGTTTTCTTTCGCTTACCGTCAGCGTAGTAGACGTTTCCCGTCCAAGGGGGCTTCGGTGCAATTTATATTTTTTTTCCAGGAAATGATGATACCGGCATTGGGTAGAGGAACAAGGGAATGAAATAAAGAGGGGGTAACACATACGTAACTAGTTAACTAAATAAATGAATCAAATAAAGCTTATAAAAGAAAATAAAACACAGATAATGAAATAAAAAAGCCAAAAATAAAATTAAGCAATTAATAAATATTATATGTTGAGTAGCATACAGAGAAGACTGAACAAAATCAATATATATATATATATATGTATATATATATATATATATATATATATAGTGTATATATATATATATATATATAGGTATATATATATAGATATATATATGTGTGTGTATGTGTGTGTGTTTATGTGTGTGCAGGTGTTTCTATGCTTGTCTGTGTGCGTAAGGAAACACTAGACAAACCAAAATAAATTTCTCCCAACATGCTAAAAATAATAACAGCAAAGGAAAGACATCATAAAAAAAGCACTAAAAAATCAATACATTCATAAACCAACCTTGATGAAAAATCAAACCAATACTAGCCAAAACAAAGCTGAAAACAAAGACTATAAAAAAAAATTAAAAGGAAAACCAAACCATTAAATGTTGTCACCATTACTCAGTGTAGGAAGAGGTCGAATGAACACGGAGCCATCTCCTTCGAAGATCAGGGTAATCTGGGCATCCTGTCACATCCTATCACATCCTGTTGTCCATCTGGCCAAGGATGGGGAATCCTTCACGGGTGATTAAGGGAGACAATACGCGTAAATGAACCAATTTCAGATACAATGGGCAGTCCTTACGCTGATACGCGCGAGTCTGTGTGTGTGACGGTTTAGGACTATCTGAGTGTTCACATTCTAGCTAGGATCTGTGTCTAGTACTTCCTCGTACATATAAATAAATAAATAAATAAATAAATAAATAAATAAATAAATAAATAAATAAATAAATAAATAAATAAATAAATAAATAAATAAATAAATAAATAAATATACCAGGTGGCCATCAAGTCTTGGTGCAATTTAAAATACTTGTAGCTTCGTGCTAACATAAGACAGTGCCTAGTTTTTCTATTCTTCTTCGGTTTTATTCATTTTGTTTTACAGAACATTTTTCATTTTTCACGGTTCCTGAAACTTAAAAATGACTTATATATGGGAAAGAGACAGACAGAAAAAATAAACAGGGAGATAGAGAGAGAAAACAGAGAACGGTAACGGAAACAAGACCAAAGCCAAAAAAAGAAAAAAAGAGCCAGCCCTCATTCTCGACAGAATTGTAAAGGCACAAAAAAGAGAGAGAAAATAAAGTTAGAAAAAAAAAGAAAGGAACGGTGGACCGAGGTCTCTCGCCATAAAAACAGAAATGAATTTTCGACCCCATTTTCCGATTTCCCCCTTTTAGGCCAATAATGGCAGCGAATTTGCGAATTCTTGGGTGTTCGCAGAACCTGCAGTTATATTGGGGAGGGTATTTGCTTGCTGGTGTGGCACCCCTCCCCCCTTTCCCCTTCACCCCTCCTCCTCACCCCACTCTCGCCCCCTTTCCCTGATTTGCAACGTCATGCAATATAACCTTTGTGCCAGTGATTTGCAATATACTCCTTAGGGGAGGAGGTAGTACCCTCTGTGTACACCTCACTTGGCGCACTGTAGGCGATGCTAAAGGGTGTTTGCCGAGACTGCCTTTCTTCAACTTGAGATCTTTGTAGATCTTTGTACTTCATCATTTATTTTCTGGGTCTCTCCGTCTTGCAAAGTGCAAATTAAACTTTGTGCTATTGATTTGCAACATGGCGCAATGTAAGAACTTTTATCTTGAGTTTTTTTTTTTTAATGAAGTTTCGGCTGCCACGCCAAGCACTAGGGCACTTTCGGGTATTCAAGGTAAAGCGATAAAAAAATTAAGAATATGAACGTACAAGGATCTAAAGGTGGAACAGAGTGAAAAAATCACAATTGCTCTAATAGTCCAGCTGTTTTCGGTAAAAATATGGAGGAATCGTTCAAATTTGGTTAAAAGCACCAAATTTTGCACATGGTTAGCTTGAGGTGTACTTTTTCATATGTGATAGAGACCTATTTGATATCCTTTCCAATATGGCCATTTTTTTCGAGATGGCCACCAAAATTCAGGAAAAATGCTGTATTCGAAGGTTTTTCATTGTATATTCACAATTCTGGAGTCTAAACCTATATTTTCAAGGATGTTCTAAACAATGAGAATAAAAACAAGCACAGCAGAACAATATTTAACAAGCAAATGCCCATTTAAATTATGAAATAAGGCAAACATATTGAAAAATTGCTCAAAATTTTGTTGTTATCTTCGTGTCTCAAATGGTTCTAAAGCTCCATATATAATCTGCTCAATTAGTGTAAACTGATACTACATTAGTCTTTTATAAATGAAATCATCAACCACAATAACATCCATAATTATGTTGTCATAATGTATGCAGTGTTTCATTAACTGCCCTACTGTTTTAGTTCTCTCTTTCCTCACCAGGCGATTTGTTTATATTTGTTGTCATTCACCAGGGGAGCTATATGTTAATGAGCACATGGCTGATATTTTGATAATTTAAAATTCAATTTTGCTTTTGGGAACAGGTACCATATGAATATTTCTTAAAATGTGTTCTTACTAATTGTTGTTCATTCATGCATAGATTTAGAGTGATTGTTTTTTTTTCTTTTCTACAGGTTGCTGTTCTACTGCTTGAAGAGACAGCAATGTTCATTACTATGCCTTTGTACAGAACTGTGTAGAGACCATAGTGCTTATTAGCATGCATTATTGGTGATGACTTAAACTCTTTCTATGTGCATGCTAATACTAGTAAACAGAGCTTTGTGAAGTACAAATTCTAACAATGGCAGAACCACAGTTTTACTGGGACAGGTGCATTCTATGTCAACTGGTAAAAAAGGATTCCATTCAGCGCCCTACCTGTGGCAAAACACATGATTCAGGTGCTGGTTACCTCACCCTATCACAGAATATTCAGAGGTTACATGAACTCAACTCATTGCCTATGGATATTCATCCACTTCTGCTGGGAGAAACAATCACAGTGCTAAACCTGATGGAAGAAAATGGTGCTGGATGGCATAAAAATTGCAACAACCTTTTCAACAACAAGAATGTCCAAAGAGCAGAGAAAAGAAAAGCTCCAGATCCAGAGAATAATGACACTGGTGACAATAACACGGAAAAGTTGTGGTGAAGCTACTAAACAATCTCAGAATACATGTTTTCTATGTCCTGAATCTACAAATGTAGGCCCACTTCATAATGTGTCAACTTTTGAAACAGACAAACGAATAAGAGAATGTGCTATGCAAATCCAAGATACAGTGTTGTTGGCAAAGTTGAATGCTGGAGATCTGATTTCTCAGGAAGCTGCATATCATACAAAGTGCCTGGCCGCTTTGTACAAGAAAACTGCAAAACTGATGGAAGGCAGTACTGATGCAGAATCAAGAAGATTTGCTCAATTAGAAGGCATTGCACTTGCTGAACTAATTTCATACATTGAAAAGAGCAGCATCCAAAGTGGCACATTATCAACCTTTAAACTTGCAGATCTCTGCAAGTTGTACAGTGCCCGGCTTGAGCAGCTAGGTGTTCAAATGGATGGACGTGTAAACTCTACACATTTGAAGACTCGCATCCTGTCTCATTTTCTAGACATGCAGACTTTCAAAGATGGCAAGAAAGTCATTCTTGCATTTGACAAAGATGTTGCAGCGGCATTCAAAAAAGTTATGGTTCAAGACTTTGACAATGAAGCCATGATTCTAAAGCAAGCAACAAACATCATCCGTAAACAAAGCTGAGCTCTTCAATTTTCTCTCAGATCAATGTGCTACTATCAGCTGTCCAGAGGGCAAGCAAATTATGTCCACAAAAGGAGAATTGGTCCTTTGCACCCCCGAGAGGGACACTATTGATCAAATATCTCCATGCTCCCATGAGGAAGCAGACACAAGCTTCTTCTCCATGCAAAAGATGCTGTTCAACACGGTTGTGAGAGGATCATGATCAGAACTGTGGACACTGATGTTGTAGTGTTAGCTATAGCACTGTATCTTCCAATTCATGCAAGTGAACTGTGGATCAGCTTTGGGGTTGGGGACAACTTCAGATATATCCCTGTACACACCATAGCTGGTTCTCTATGTCCAAAGTGTCAGGCTCTGCCAATGTTTCATGCCTTCAGCAGGTGTGACAACACATCCACCTTTGCTGGTAAAGGGAAGAAATCTTCTTGGGAGACTTGGCAAATATGTACAAGTGTAACTGAGGTATTTGCAGACCTTGGGAATGTACCAACACTGGAGAGAATTGACCAGCACATGGCAAACCTTGAGCGATTTCTTGTTCTGCTTTATGACAAAACAAGCACTCCCATATCAGCTGATGAACTGAGAAAAGATCTCTTCACCAGGAAAGGCAGGTCCATTGATCTCATACCACCAACTTCTGCTGCTCTCTACCAGCATGTCAGAAGAGCATCTTATCAAATGAGTCATGTTTGGAGCCAGTCACTTCTCCTCAATCCTGTGTTACCTTCACTTGTCAAATGGGGTTAGATGAAAGGGCCTGGGAATGCATGGGAACCCTATTGGTCAGATCTGCCTCAAGTATCAGTTTCCTGTATGGAGTTCCTGAAATGTGGATGTGTCAAAGGTTGCAGAGGAAGATGCAAGTGTGTGAAAGCAGAACTAGCATGTACGGCTCTGTGCAAATGCGGGGGCGATTGTGACTGTGTGATTAGACTGTGTACATAAATTAGTCATTACAGTACTGTACTAGCAATTGATGATTACAAGGATGAGATCTATTTTTGTATTAAATTAATAAAACACTCTTCATATTGAGTTAATAAAACACTGTACTTATGTTTGACATTCAAATGCATACTTTACTTTGCATTAAATTACAGAATAAATATGATTACAGCTGGTTTTATATTCTAAGGCAATTTCTGTAACAAAAAGGCCCTTTTCTCCTTAAATATTTGTCTGATGTGCTTACATTTGCTTTCAATGTTTAGAACATCCTTGACAATATAGGTTTAGACTCAAAAATTGTGACTTTCCAATGAAAATCCTTCGAATAGCAGCATTTTCCTGAATTTTGGCGGCCATCTTAAAAAAAGTAGCCCTATTGGAAAGATATCAAATGGGTCTCTATCATATTTCAAAAGGTACATCTCAAGCTTACTTTGTGCAAAATTTGGTGCTTTTAACCAAATTTGAACGATTTTTACCGAAAACGATGGACAATAAGAAATGACAGAAGATCTGAACTTCACCACTGAATAAAGGAGGTGGAAATGGAGGTACAGTAAAAGGGTAAAAAGTGGGTGCAGTTCAGGGCCTAAGGGACGTCGCAAGCACCATTTAGTATCGCCTACAGTACACCACGTGAGGTGCAATATAACGATTGTGGCCTTGGACCTACCGCGATGCTCATCAGGATCTCTATAACGATGGAAAGGTTTTTAAGTCTACTTTTATTTCTTGGGCCTTTTAAAGTCACATTGAATGATGTTAGATTATAGTAAAAGACTCTTAGACACACGAACCGAGAGAGAGAGAGAGAGAGAGAGAGAGAGAGAGAGAAACTCAGACCGCTAGCCCAAAAGCATTTCACTGCAAGCTATTGTCACTCATTCTTTTTTCACAGAGAACAACCAGTTGCCAGCAACGGAACCGTCCGGAATTTGAGTTAAATAGGTTCTGCGGTCCGGATTACAGAGAGATGTTGCAGTCCAGACTGACTGGCGAGGTTTCAGCCTAGGCTGAAATGGCCCCTAAATATCCTCTTCTCTCTATCTCTCTCTCTCTCTCTGTGGCGTTTCCCAACCTGACTTGGACCGCAGATGGACTGGAGGTACCCTCATTCCACCAGGAAAAATCCCCACTTGTTTTATACTCAATTCCTTTGACATGCGATTGCTTTTCATGAGGTCCTGTGAGCTATTAGGTATGTACCTATTCCCACGTACCCTACAATAAAACATGTCGAACACAAGTCGGTAACATGTCACCAACACATCACAATAACATTAAAACATGTTGAACACACTTTGGCAACATGTCACCAACACATCACAAAAACATTAAAACATGTCGAACACAAGTCGGCAACATGTCACCAACATTTCACAAAACATGTCGAACACAAGTCGGCAACATGTCATAACACATCACAAAACATGTCGAACACAAGTCAGCAACATGTCACCAACACACCAACAGTTGACATACATTGCAACATGTCGAACACAGTCAGGCAACATGTCCCAACACTTAAAACATGTTGACATAACATGCACATGTTTCATCAACACATCACAAAACATGTCAAACACAAGTTGGCAACATGTCACCAATACATTAAAGGCAAGTCAAACATGTCAGCAAACATGTTCACCAACATATCACAAATACATTACAACCAAATTGAACATGTCAGCAACATATCAACAACACGCCACAAAAACATTAAATCATGTTGAACACAAGTCAGCAACATGTCACCAACACATCCCAAATATATTAAAGACAAGTCAAACGTGTTGGCAACATATCTCCAACACATCACAAACATGTTGAAGACAAGTCAAACACACATCGGCAATATATCACCAAATCATCATAAATGCATTAGAGACAAGTCAAACATCTTGGCAACATGTCACCAACATATCACAAATACATTTAAGACAAGTCAAGCATGTTGACAACATGTCACCAACACATCAGAAATATGTTGAAAACAAGTCAAATACTACATGTCAGCAACAAACACCAACACCACAAATATGTAAATGCCAAGTCAAACACACATCAACATATCACCAACACTATATATATATGTATATAATATCTATATATATATATATATATATATATATATATATATATAATATAATATATATATATATATATATATATACTAGCTTGAGGATGCGTCTATGCTATAGTAAGACGTCATAAACTCACAATTAGTGTTATGTTGTGATGTGTGATATGCCGCAGACGTGTGTTTGACTTGGATTCAACATGTTTGTGATGTTGGTGATATGTTGCTGATGTGTGTTGGATTTGTCTTCAGCATAC
>NC_061105.1:8805225-8815225 GCF_015104395.2 Macrobrachium nipponense | reverse complement strand
ATCTTTCTGCCAATATGTTGCATATTTCCTTTTGTCTATTCGTTAATATCCCCTCAATTCTTAAAGGGCCTATTTCTATTCTTCTTTTATTCATCTTTTTCGCATATGAGTACAATAGTTTGGGGTTTTGCTTGATATTTACTAGGGTTTATTTCTTCCAAGTCCCGTTTTTCATTTTCTTTTGATTGTATAATCTTTAGTTCTGCATTTTTTATCTTGCTTTTTAGTTCCATCACTTTTCATGCATTTTTTTCTTTTGCAAAACCTTTTTTCCACTTTCTGATTTTCTGGAACAAGATCCTTCTGTCTCTTGGTATGCATAACTGATGTTTAATTTTCTTCTTCGGTACATATTTATCCACTATATTCTCTTATATTTTATATAATATCTTCATATTTACCTGTATATCATCACTTACGAAAATGTTATCCCAATCTTTGTTTAATTCTTCATTTATTTCTGACCATTCTATATCTTTACTGTAGAAATTTTATTTTCCATATCCTTCCTACTTTTTCATTTCTTGCTTATCTCTGTTTTCACTTGCTTTGGAATTGACTGTTAATTCTATGACATTATGGTCTTAAATACTCGCATTATAAACTATCCTTCCTTTAACATAATTCACCCTGTTCAAAAATTCTAGGTCTGATGTATTTTCCTTTCTTGTTGGCAGGTGATTTATTTGTTGAATGTTCTATTCTAGTAGCATATCTAATAGCTTTTCGAATTGCCTCTTATCTTCTGCACTACTATTACTCTCTTTTTCATATGTATAAATACAACCACAATCTCCTATTCGTTCTTTCCAATTTACGAAAGGAAAGTTAAAGTCTCTGGATAGGAGAATATTCCAGTCCTTGTGATTTCTACATATCTCATCCAATTTTTCTATTATTGTGTCAAATTCTTTAGTATTAGGGGGTCTATATATTACTATGTTCATTAATTTTTTAGATTCAAATTCTACTGCTATTAGTTCACATTCTGATTTACTATATTTCTCATATATTTTTCTTGGTTTTATGTCTTTCCCATATATCACGGTTCCCCCTTGATTCCTATTTTTTCTATCTGATCTATAAGTTTGGAACCCTTTTATTTGATCATCATTACCAGTCTCTTGGGAATACCAGGTTTCACTTATATTCATTATATCTATTTTCTTTTCAATTTGGGTTAGTTCTTCTGAGAACTCTATTTTTCTTTTTTGAGTTACTCATAACTAAACCCTGCCCATGGTTTGCGTGTTTTCTCCTTCATTTAATATGGGTAATAATAAGGATTTTCCCATGTCTCTTTCCTGTTCTGGTATGTTGTTCTTTTCTTCATTTCCAGAAATTCTGACATTAAAAAATCCAACTTTTCCAATATATTTGATCTTCCTTCATCATAATTATTCATTTTATGTCTGAATCTGCAATTTTCTCCATATCTGCGCCATCCCCTAGCATCATATATACAGTATTTGTCTCTAGAACTGTATCTTGGAGCTGATGCTTGCAAATTCTTTCCTGACACTCCATAACGCGACGATGGCTTGTTTTTTTCTTTCACCTCATGTTCATTGTTCATTTTTTTCTTTTTTTCTTTTCTATTTTGGATTTTATTACTTAACTGATTATTTAATTGATTTTGATTCATGGCTACAAGGTGCATATATTTACATTTTTTGTTGAACTTACATCCTTTTCCTTCTTTTAGGTTTTTGCATATTTCTGGATGTAGATCTCTGCATTCATCCTCATAGCCGTCTAGGTATGCACATTTACCATAGATTTCATAATTGTAACATACCTTGGGATGTTTGTAATAACATCTTTCACCGAATCTGCAATTCCCTCTTTTCAAAAAGGTGCAGACTTTGTCTTTCTTTTCTATTCTTTCTTGCTCTTTCCCATCAGTATGCAGATCTGGGTAAAGCCTCTTCGGGATTTTATTTTGGGTTGTCATGTCATAATTTATTTCTCCGTATGTATGCTGTTTGATTGCCTCATATGTAGTATCTATGAGTATCTCTGCATCCATACTCTTTCTTGCTCTTTGTTTTTATTATTTTTTTCTGTCATTTCATCTTCTACTGTTTGCACATTAAGTCTTTATTTAATAACATTGTCTATCCTTGAGAGACATGTTGAGCAAAATACTCTGGTATCTTTACTCGTATTTTGCATGACTTCAGCACATTGGGGATGCGTGGGAATGTTGCATGCAGAACATTTTCTGATCAGGTTTTGTGGATTAACTATGCTATACCACACCTTACACAGTTTGCATGCTTTAGGCATTCTTTTTCCTATTGCATCAATTAGTATATTCACAATGCTCACCTTATTCATTTTCTTTGTCGGAATATGTTGATTGATGTAAATTTTCATTATAAGTCTCTTGACCACTTGAATTTTATTTGGAACTCCTTCAATTATTTTCATGATATTTTCTGCAAATTTATTCCTTTTTGAAGTATCATATCCTTCCAATATGTCTATGAATACTTTTGTATCTTTTTGATTAAGGCTGTTATTGATCTCATAGATGAGAAAGGCCAGCTCCCTTCCTGCTAAATCATCATATTGCATATCCACAAGACAAGCAAGATTTTGCCATCTCCTCCCAAGGTTGGAGCTTACTTCCATCCTGATCTAATTTACATTACTTCACTCGATAAACTAACTTAGTAGGCACTTTATCCTACTGTTTTCCCACTAATCTTATCACCGACAATTTACGAGCACTTCTAGATATAATTCGTTTTCTAGTCGTATGCTTTGTCGGAATATGTTGATTGATGTAAATTTTCATTATAAGTCTCTTGACCACTTGAATTTTATTTGGAACTCCTTCAATTATTTTCATGATATTTTCTGCAAATTTATTCCTTTTTGAAGTATCATATCCTTCCAATATGTCTATGAATACTTTTGTATCTTTTTGATTAAGGCTGTTATTGATCTCATAGATGAGAAAGGCCAGCTCCCTTCCTGCTAAATCATCATATTGCATATCCACAAGACAAGCAAGATTTTGCCATCTCCTCCCAAGGTTGGAGCTTACTTCCATCCTGATCTAATTTACATTACTTTACTCGATAAACTAACTTAGTAGGCACTTTATCCTACTGTTTTCCCACTAATCTTATCACCGACAATTTACGAGCACTTCTAGATATAATTCGTTTTCTAGTCGTATGCTAAACGTGTGATATCGGTTGATTAATCAGTCTGTGCACAAGTACGTCTAACCAAGCGTAGAGAGAGAGAGAGAGAGAGAGAGAGAGAGAGAGAGAGAGAGAGAGAGAGAGAGAAACTCGCCGACATACATAAACGAAAGACCAGCCGTAGTATTCCCAAAACAAACTAGTTCCATGCGTAAATCCTAGGAAAGCAGTAAAGCCCAGAAATGGAATATCCGATCTCTCTCTCTCTCTCTCTCTCTCTCTCTCTCTCTCTCTCTCTCTCTCTCTCTTTCTCTCCCTTTTGGACATTAGCTTTTACCTTTTGAGCTTTTTGAGAACGTAATGAGATTTTGTAGAACTAGTTACTCTAATCCTGAAAGGTCTTTTTCTTTTGCATCGTATAATATGATTTTGCGGGATTAATAATGGTCCTAAATATCTGTGTGTAAAGGTTTTAATGTGTGTGTGTGTGTGCGTATGTGTGTTTGTACACTCTCTAGTGCCAGGGATACTTAATTAACGACGGTACTGCTTGTTGAAATATTCACAGCACTTTTGATTCACCGCCGCAATTCAAACAAGCTAAAACAAAATAAAAATAAATAACTAAAAAAGTTGGGTACTAATTGCTCTCTCTCTCTCTCTCTCTCTCTCTCTCTCTCTCTCTCTCTCTCTCTCTCTCTCCCTCGCTCTCTCTCTCTCTCTCTCTCTCTCTCTCTCTCTCTCTCTCTCTGCTCATACTGAAACATTTTCAACTCTACTCTCGCCTCCGAAGCCATGCAGTGGCTTTATGCATAATTTCATACGTTCATACATTTATTCATACATTTTGGAATGTTACAAGTTTTGTTTTCGTACACATTTAATTGCGCTGTACTCATTCTGGCTCAGGGAAAAACAAGGAAAACAGGGTTGAAGGGAATACACATGCTCTCCGAGACGAATTATTGTTCCAGGAAATCCTACTTCATTTCAAGGAAGTACAGAGTTCTATTCCAGGTTTTACACATTATGCTTTCGTCTTTTGTTGATGAAATAATATATACTCTATTCTCAAATATGTTTTGTCTGGTCGAAGGTAGTATAGCCCTTATTACACAAGTTAAAAACCTTTATTTTGATTGCAAATAAGATCTGGCATCTGCTCTCTCTCTCTCTCTCTCTCTCTCTCTCTCCTTCAGCTTCGTTCAATTTCCGCCTCTCTATCCCTCTCCAACCTCTCTCCCTCTCTCCTTCAGCTTCGTTCAATTCCAGCCTCTCCATCCCTTTCCAACCTCTCTCCCTTTCTCTCTCTCTCTCCTTAAACTTCATTCAATTCCCGCCTCTCCATCCCTTTCCAACTCTCTCTCTCTCTCTCTCTCTCTCTCTCTCTCTCTCTCTCTCTCTCTCTCTTGTCAATTCCTATCCGTCTCTCATCCCAGGAGGCTCTATCTAATACCATTGAAAACCCTCAGCCGTCGTTCTAATTTAAGCTCCGTAGATATTTATACTCCGATTAGCATCGGAACTAATAATGCTAAAGAGTTTCTCCCTCATCTCCTCTCGCCTTCTTAAAACCCTCCTCCGTTGTAATTGATGTCATTATGGAGCCCTTCATCGGCTAATTGCTGTGTTACGCCTCATTAAAGTTCAATTAGAGGAAACCGTTATAACCCATATAAAATATGTGGAGTTTCCCCCCCCCCCCCCCCCCCACATACCTCTCTCTCTTTCCTCGGGTTTTATAATCAGACGAAAAATGAATAATTATGATTTGGGGGTTTTTTCCTTAATCATTGTATAGCTCTTGGTGCCTAAGCAGTTAAAGATGTATGAGGTTGAGTCTCTCTCTCTCTCTCTCTCTCTCTCTCTCTCTCTCTCCTCTATATATATATATATAGTATATAATATATATATATATATATATATATATTATATAGATATATAGATATAATAATATATATATATATATATATATATATATATACATATATATATATATTCATATAGTCACAAAAAACTCATCAATAAGTGTGATTCACTTTTGAATAACTTACTATCAAGTAGAATCATATATATATATATATATATATATATATATATATATATATATATATATCTATATATATATATATATATAAATATATAACTGAGATGCAATAAATTTGATAACTAAGCATTCAAGCATAAACAAATTCTTGTAGAAAACCAGACAGAAAACTTAAAAAGGTAAAAAAAAAAAAATTTAAATACCAAAAATTTCGGTTTTTCTCTTTTTTTTTTTTAATTCGATCAATTTCGGCAGTGGCCGATAAGCGGATGACTGACAAGCAAGGAAATTGTGTGGTGGAGGAAGTTCGCGACCATTTTTAAAGTTCTTTTTTTTAGAAATATACGCACTGTGCGTATTTCTATTAAAAAAATGCATACGAATGGTTTACAAGAGTTTGTCTTTGTTATCTTTTTTTCGCATCTATCGACATACGTATACAGACTCTCTTTTTGGAGTCTAGTATACCCTTATATAAATAGATATAAATGGAGCATTTAGTACGAAATCTTTAACTGCGGTTTGTAATGATTACCTTACTTACCGACCTATCGAGAGAGAGAGAGAGAGAGAGAGAGAGGAGGAGAGAAGAGAGAGAGAGGAAAGGGATGGAGAGGCGGGAATAGAATGAAGTGAGAGAGAGAGAGATAGAGAGAGACGAGGAAGGAGAGAGAGAGAGAGGATGAGGAGGAGAGAGAAGGAGCCAGGAGAGAGGACGCGGAGAGAGAGAGAGAGAGAGAGAGAGAAGGTTTTTTTTTTTGAAACATTCCATATCAGCATCGAGCAGGTATTAATTAAAACTTGAAAATTCCTATCGTTTGGGCTATACTGACCAGAACTCCATTCTTTGCGCTGAGAGCTTCATTCCACGAAACGAACAAGGGCCTGTTCATGTCGGTACTTTGAGCAGAAAAAAAAAAAAATTTACCAAATTTTTTTTTTTTTTTTTTTTTTTTTTACTTTTTCCACACATGGACGTTTCCCCAAAGCGTTCCCTTTCAAATCCTCCTATGAAAAGTTACCGGACCTTCTGCAATTCATCTAGAAACGTTGATTTGTTTGTGTCACGTGAAAAATAATTGGTTAACAGGTCACAACTGCAACAGAAATCAACTCGCTAAAAGTCCCTCGTTGGACGAGTAGGTTACGTGCTCGCCTACAGATCGGAAGTTGCGAGTTCGAATCCTAGCTCTGCCAACGTAGTAGACCCAGAGGAATGCATTTCTGGTGATTGAAAACTCATTTCTCGGTATAATGTGGTTCGGATCCCACAATAAGCAGTAGTAGGTGCCGTTGCTAGGTAGTAACCAACTGGTTACTAGCCACGTAAAAAATACCTAATCCTTCCTATGGCCAGCCCTAGGAGACCTGTCAATCAGCTCAGTGGTCTGGTTAAACTTAGATATAACTTTTTTTAACACGTTAAAACCGTCTATTTTGTCTTATGTTAATGCTACAATCTTGAAGGCTAGTCTGCAAAACACTTTCATAATCTTTCACCAACCCTTGACGTTTCTCTGCACTATTACCAAACGCTAATGCATCAACCAGCAAACAGCAGCGCTTCTACGTCCTGTTTACGACCCAATTTCTTATCCCGGTTTATCATCCTATAAAAACAGCCTAAGTCTAATTCCAGCCTATCACTAAGTGTGATTCCAGGTTATCACTAAGTTTCCTGAATTCCCCACTTAATTCCCACTAAAAGGGGCCGATCCAACTTATCACTAAGTCTGATTCTAGCTTATCATCCTATAAAAGAAACCCAAGTCTAATTCCTGACACAGAGAGATTGCCACATGGACACCAAATGTCATAGAGAGAGAGAGAGAGAGAGAGAGAGAGAGAGAGAGAGAGAGAGAGAGAGAGAGAGAGAGAGAGAGAGAGAGAGAGAGAGAGAGAGAGAGAGGATGTCCAACATTTTGGGGGAACGCGACGAATTAATCAATCTCCCGTCTGGACGTTTATCTGCTACAACGGAAGCGAAGCTTATCCGGTTTAACAACGGATTGCGACGGATTCGGATGGGCTGGTCCGTTCCGTTGCGCGCGAATTTAAGTCCGGGTTTGGTCTCTCTCTCTCTCTCTCTCTCTCTCTCTCTCTCTCTCTCTTCTCTCTAGGAGTTGCTGATTACTTTACAATGTTTGTCGTCTGATTGATGGTTTTTCATTTGTGAGGGCGATAATTGGGTTGTTAAGTCCCCTTTGAGATTATATATATATATATATTTCGAGCTTCAAATGTACTTTAATACCTCATTCGCTCTACCTCGGAATTAATATAATTTCATATATGTAAACTGAAGGGGAATTTTTTAGTTGATAATAATTTCGTCCTCTCGTGGGTTCGAACCACCGCCCAGCGGACAGAGAAGAAATCAGGACGCCAGTGACATTATAGATGCGGCTAACAAGTGAGGTTATAAGTGTGTGAATAAATTTTTCTGTTAAAACAGGATACGTCTCAAGTATAAGAGGCCCATTAAAACACTCTGGTTTAAGGCTAAGGACTGTATATTCACTCCTTGATACAGAGTGTTTTAATGGCCCCTCTAATACTTGATATATAAATAAACAAATAAATATATAAATAAATATATAAATGTATATACAAGCATACAAAAAAAACTACTAAAATTCATCTGGAAAGAACTTAGCAAGCAGCCTTCAGCGCAGGTCCTGCACTCGCGAAATCTACTGCGAGCATCCATTTGTACAATACGAATGGCAGCAGGGGAGGGTGTGTGGGAGGGTGGGGTTGGAGATCCCAGTAATGGGACAACTTGGAGACAGGTAAATCCGCCATGAAAGATGATGACCAGGTGCAATTTCTCATTTGCATAATGAATGAAGAAATTAATGGAATGAAAAAAAACATTCCACTTGAATGTCATTACGAGTGTATGTATGTATGTAGTATGTATGTATGTATGTTGTATGTATGTATGTATGTATGTATGTATGTATATGTATGTATGTATGTATGTATTATATTATTATTATTATTATTATTATTTATTATTATTATTATTACCAAGATGCGTGTACAATTTCGAACAAAAGATTTACCTTACACTTAAAATAAAGCACATTCATCGTACTCTCAGAAATATCACTGTCTTGGCAAGCGATACAGGAAGATAAAACGACCAAAAATGGAGAAAGAAAAGACAGCCTTCAGATAAAAGAGGAGAAGAATAAAGAGCTGATATTATATATATATATATATATATATATATATATATATATATATATATATATATATATATATATATATATATATTTACTCACCCCCTTAACCTGGTACAAAGAAAAAAAAATTCACTACCCCTTGGATCACACTAGCTGGTTGCTTAGCAGAAAATACGCTGACTAAGTATGCATAAGAGACACTTTCTCCAAGGCCCAATAAAAGCAATCTAAGCACCTTGAGAACTGAGCCGCATGTATGAAACCTTTATATGTATACGTATGTATTTAAAAAAAGAAAAAAAATGTGTCGCCTTTAAATACATGCTAAGATAAAAAACTTATCACGTTCTACTTCTATGGGAAAAAATATGGTGATCTGAACTGTCTCCTTAATCCCAAAATTGATTCACACACAAAGTTAGAAAGAGGAAAAAACACAAGGGCATAAAAAAAATGTAACACTCACGCTGTCAATGAAAGAACACCATACTGCTGATTTGCTCGTATGTATAAACACGCGAATACACACATACTTGCATGTGTAAAAACGATCTAGCACCCGAGCAAGTAAACACTTTGGCAAACACACGCACTTGCAAGACCCAACTGAGTGACAAACACTTGAAGGCGCATCACGGTGGCAAAAATGCTGACCCTAATCAAACTTTTTCTTCTCAGTACCAGAACAATGGCTAACTAATTCCTATCACCTATCACCTAATGTCTGAAATCCTAGCTCATTTTCACAACCAGTCTCTCTCAGAACAGCCTTTTTAAGCTGCCATTAATTTCACAATAGGCGTAAAATGGTTCCATTATACGCTGCCACAACAACTGTTACTGAGGTTCCAACCTCGGTACATTTTAAACGGGAAAATATGTTGGTAGCAATGACCGTGCAGCAAGGCACTGAGGTGACATCCGTTTTCTCTCTCTCTCTCTCTATTACCTAAGGCAATTAAATCAGACTCGTGAACTACAAAAATACATTTATTTAAGAGCAAAGCATTAACTAAATAAATCAGGTTCTTAACAAAATGATTAAATGAAAAGTTGAATTCAAAATCCAAATATCTCAGATAACCTTGGGGAGTGAACCAAACCCACTCCATCCCTTTTCTACAATAACCAACATTAGTTAAGTCGTACAACTAGGAAAAGTCATAGCACAGTCTAGTAACACCATGGAACATCGGTTAAGTTCCCATTTCTAAATAAGTTACCAGATCAGTTCCCCTTTGGACCAGATCCGCCCATTCAACACAGATTACACACACTTAACCAAAAACACAATTAAAGGAGCCATCTTGGCCCTTTGCCGACTTTGTATCGCTCTCCATTTTGGCTAACTTACTCTCTCATTATGTAGGGAAATAGCTTGCACGAACGCAAGCACGAATTAACACACAAGACACTCACAAATAAGTGTCGTCATTAATTTCGTCACAAGTTCATGACATCATTATACAGATCATTGTTAATGCCCAAGAATCTGCCCCAAACCAGATTCAGAAAGCATAACTGCTTCTGCTCACGCATGGACACAAGACGTGGTCTGTTCTGCTTAGGCAGCGAACTTCGACATCGCGCCTCCCAAAGAGGTT
>NC_061105.1:8790225-8797725 GCF_015104395.2 Macrobrachium nipponense | reverse complement strand
ATAGAGTACTTAGAAGAACTAACCTAAAATGAAAAGAAAATAGATATAATGAATATAAGTGAAACCTGGTATTCCCAAGAGACTGGGAATGATGATCAAATAAAAGGGTTCCAAACTTATAGATCAGATAGAAAAAATAGGAATCAAGGGGGAACCGCAATATATGGGAAAGACAAAAAACAAGGAAAAAATATATGAGAAATATAGTAACTCAGAATGTGAACTAATAGCGGTAGAATTTGAATCTGAAAAATTGATGAACATAGTAATATATAGACCTCCTAATACTAAAGAGTTTGACTTAATAATTGAAAATTGGATGATATATGTAGAAATCACAAGGACGGACTATTCTCCTATCTGGTGACTTCAACTTTCCTTTCGTAGAATGGAAAGAACGAATAGGAGATTGTGGTTGTACTTATACATATAAAAAAGAGAGTAATAGTAGTGCAGAAGATAAGAGGCAATTTGAAAAGCTATTAGATATGCTACTAGAATACAACATTCAACAAATAAATCACCTGCCAACAAGAAAGGAAAATACTTTAGACCTAGTATTTGTGAACGAGATGAATTATGTTAAAGAAATAATAGTTTATAATGCGAATATTTCAGACCATAATGTCATAGAATTAACAGTTCATTCTAAAGCAAGTGAAATAGAGATAAGCAAGAAATGAAAAAGTGGGAAGGATATGGAAAATACAACTTCTACAAGTATATAAAATGGTCAGAAATTAATGAAGAATTAAACAAAGATTGGATAACATTTTCGTAAGTGATGAACATAAGGGTAAATACGGAGATATTATATAAAATATTGGAGAAAATAGTGGAAAAATATATACCGAAGAAGAAAAGTAAACATCATTCATGCATACCAAGAGACAGAAGGATCTTGTTCCAGAAAATCAGAAAGTGGAAAAAAGGTCTTGCAAAAGAAAAAATGCATGGAAAAGTTATAGAACTAAAAAGTAAGATAGAAAATGCAGAACAAAAGATTATACAATCAAAAGAAAATGAAAAACGGGACTTGGAAGAAAAAACCCTATTAAATATCAAGCAAAACCCCAAGCTATTATACTCATATGCGAAGAAGATGAATAAAAGAAGAATAGAAATAGGCCCTCTGAGAATTGAAGGGAGATTAACGAATGAAAAAAAGGAAATTTGCAACATACTGGCAGAACGATATAAGAGAGAATTCACCCCTAGATAGATAATGAAGATAATGATATAGAAGTAAGGGATGAAAATAGTGAATATTTAGCTGACATAGATATTAATGAAGCTGATATTGTGCAGGCTATTAATGAAATTAAAAATGGAGCTGCTGCAGGGCCTGATGGAATTCCTGCTATTTTGTAAAGAAAGTAGTTCATTCTATCGCAAAGCCACTTGCAATATTATTAAGACAAAGTGTAGATACAGGCAAGATTTATGAGGAGCACAAATTAGCATATATTACCCCTACTTTCAAAAGTGGATCAAGACTAGAGGCAAGTAATTATAGGCCTGTGAGTCTAACATCACATATTATGAAAGTGTATGAAAGGGTAATGAAGAAAAATATTATGAAACATTTAATAAAAAATAATTTGTTTAATAAAGGACAACATGGTTTCGTACCCGGAAAAAGTACACAAACCCAACTGTTAGTCCACCGTGAGAACATATTCAAAAATATGAAAAGCGGAAATGAAACAGAGGTGGTTTATTAGGACTTTTGCAAAAGCTTTTGATAAAGTAGACCATAATATATTAGCGAAGAAAATTAGAAAACACAATATCGTGGATAAAGTAGGAAGATGGTTAAAAGAATTTTTACACAACAAACAAAACAGATAGTTATTGCAAACGACGAGAAATCGGATGAAGTCAAGGTAATATCCGGTGTGCCGCAAGGTACGGTGTTAGCTGCAATACTGTTTGTTATTATGATTGAAGACATAGACAATAATGTGAAGGATTCGGTAGTGAGTAGTTTCGCAGATGACACAAGAATAAGTAGAGAAATTACTTGTGTTGAAGATAGGAACGCTCTACAAAGAGACCTTAACAAAGTATATGATTGTTGGGCGGCAGAGGTAAATAGGATGGTATTTAAACCCTCTGATAAATTTGAATCAATAAATTATGGAGACAGAGAAAGAAAGCTATATGCATATAAGGGACCTAATAATGAGACCATCACAAATAAGGAAGCAGTTAAAGACCTTGGTGTGATGATGAATAGGAACATGTTATGCAATGATCAAATAGCAACTCTGTTGGCAAAATGTAAAGCAAAATGGGAATGTTGTTACGGCACTTCAAAACAAGAAAAGCTGAACACCATGATTATGCTTTATAAAACATATGTTCGTAGTCCACTTGAATATTGCAATATGATATGGTACCCACACTATCAAAAGGATATTGCACAAATAGAGAGTGTACAAAGGTCCTTTACAGCTAGAATAGAAGAAGTTAAGGACCTAGACTACTGGGAAAGACTACAATTCTTAAAATTATATAGTCTAGAAAGGAGAAGAGAACGCTACATGATAATTCAGGCATGGAAACAGATAGAAGGAATAGCAGAAAATATCATGGAACTAAAAATATCAGAAAGAGCAAGCAGAGGTAGATTAATAGTGCCCAAAACTATACCAGGAAAAATAAGGAAAGCACACAGGACATTAATCCACTACGCACCAGCATCGATAATGCAGCGTCTATTCAATGCGTTGCCAGCTCATCTGAGAATATATCAGGAGTGAGCGTAGATGTGTTTAAGAATAAGCTCGACAAATATCTAAACTGCATCCCAGACCATCCAAGATTGGAAGATGCAAAATATACCGGAAGATGTACTAGCAACTCTCTGGTAGACATTAGAGGTGCCTCACACTGAGGGACCTGGGGCAACCCGAACAAGATGTAAGGTCTGTAAGGTCTGTTTGCTTTGTGTACTAACTTGCTTTCAAATTATACAAGGATGTACTTTTCTCTCTCTCTCTCTCTCTCTCTCTGGTTTGCATACTAACTTGCTTCCAATTTATACAGGGATATACTTCTCTCTCTCTCTCTCTCTCTCTCTCTCTCTCTCTCTCTCTCTCTCTCTCTCTCTCTCTCTCTCTAACCAATGCTTATCCTTATCACCATATCGATAAGATAACCTTTCTAGCATTCCCTACCCAGGATATTTCACACACACACACACATACACACACACACACACACACACACACACACACATATATATATATATATATATATATATATATATATATATATATAATATATATATATATATATATGTGTGTGTGTGTGTGTGTGTGTATATATATTTGTTTCTACTTATATGAGAAGTATGTTTTTAATTTACACTTCATATAAATATTGTGACATCGCTTCAAATTCAAATTATTCCCCCGTTATCCAATATATATGAAAATGGATCGTTTGGTTTTGCTATGCAAAAAAAAAAAATCATGTATACATATTATAATTGCTAATACCCGTCACATTTCAAAGGTTAAAAAAACATATGAATTTATTATTAAATGCAATAATATCTGGCTCGATGTACAGTTGGACACGGTTTCCCTGGTACACCTTCTTGAGGGACTTCGAAAAATTATATGGTAACAGTGTTTACTGAGGGGGACGGGGGGAGGACTCTTCCTCTTTTAGCAAGAGTTCCAACAATAAGCTCTGGAATTCTTTCAGTGGGAGGAGTCATTAGGTATGGTTGGAGAAACACACACACACACACTCACACGGAGTAAAAGAAAAAAAAAGAAATCTGAGCAGGTTATATCACTGTAACTAAGATTACTGTCTCACTTTTAATATAATTTTGTTTATTAAGATTCCATTTAACTTTCGTCTAGGTCGTTATCTTACCACCGTGTCTGTTATTATATATCGGTCATATGCATTACGCAATACTTAAAATTGATAAAAATTTTAGAGTTATATTGGTATTGGAGAGAATCACGAACATCATAACAGGATATTTTAACCTTATCACGTAAGCCAAATTTATAGTATCCGTTGCAGTGCGTTTCCTACCAATAATATAATAGAAAGCTATAAAGAGAAGCGCAGCAGCACTTCATTGAACATACCCAAACACTATGAACTTGTTGAAAGTGTCCGACACCTTATAGCTCCTCTCTCTCTCTCGCTCTCTCTCTCTCTCTCTCTCTCTCTCATATCAGCTAATTTAAAGTGACATGTTATCTAGAAATACCACTGCGCTAAGTATGCAGTTTTGATATGTCATTAACACAGTCTAATCTTGACTAAACTAATATATGCATATATATTTTTTCGCGGGGGGGGGGGGGGGGGTGTCTCGGGGATTGAGTTCTTGTTGTTAAGTCGTCTTACAGGTTTTGGAATTCTAAAATGTAATTCAAACTGACAAGCTTCTTGCTTTTGCTGTACGATGATTGGTGGGTTTGATTCCCTCTTGAATATACAGTAGAGTTTATACCCTACACGCCGTTCATTACAATAATTATTACATGATATGGATAAACATATCTACTTGGCTTATATTTTCTAATATATTAATTGTGATAAATGTTTTAATGTCATACGGACAGAAATTTCTTTCGCTCTTATCATCATTCGTGTGAGGATAATAGACAGACGTCTCTATTGTTAAACAGCCCCTTCAGTCATTTACCTGTTCATTGTGGAAAGAGCTATTTGGAGAAATGTAGTTTGATGATATTGTCCTAAGGTTATCTTTTTAGATAATTTTTAAAGAAAAAATCAGGATAGCGAAATTCCCTTTAGATTTTGAACTCCTTTAAAATATCAAATTCACCTTTCTAATAAATAAATTATAATAATCATGACCATGAGGTAATCCAAATATACACACTCAATTTTTACATTTATTTTTAATATTAGTGAGAAATCCAGCCACCTTCCGTCTATATCACCTCTTGCAATCTGTTAGGCATAGAAGATTCATGGTTTCTGACGATCTGTGGTCGGTTGTGGAAGAGTTTCCATTGTGTTCCCAGAGGTTCATAAGTTGATCTGGTCTCCTCTCCCTCTCAGGCTCCCAACATTTTACCAAATTAGCCTAAATATTCTCAGTGAGGTTCATGTCTGTATCCTTACTTGGCCAGCCAAGCAACTGCAGATCCTCTCGACCTTGAAACCATTCCTGGACTACTCTGGCCGTATGGATGGGCAGCGGTCGTGAATGAAAATGACAGGAGCAGGCGGGGAGGAATAATTCCGCTGTTGAAGTGAAAGAGAAGTTAGCAAATCATGAAGAATTTCAATGTATTTTTCACCAGTGAACCCCCACTCAATCCTGGTGATATCATCCATATAATGTAAGAAGATCCAGCCCTACAAGTTTACTGTGACATGCCCATTCCTGGTCACCTCGTAAATTTCTTCTGTAGTATCTGAAGGGAAAAAATCTAATTTTCAACAATTTACGCTTTGCTTTTCGTAATAGGGAAAATAATGCTATATCGTTTGGGGAAATAAAATGCTAAGTAACAACCCTTGCAATAAGTTAAGAATGTTTATTCATCTGCAAGGATTAATACTTATAATAGCATTAACTTTGATCTGCAACAGTCCGTTATGCTATGATATTCTTTAATTCAGTAAACAGGCTGTACTCCATATTATAAGTTTGTCTAGGTGATTATTCATAACATTAATAATGCATTAGCTATGCCTGAAAGCTGGCCATAATAGAACTAATGGGGGGTTTTCAATGAAGAATTTTTATTTTCACACTTCTCGTGGCAATATAATTCAATTAGCGGAAAATACATGGTTATTGACAAAATTATTATCTTTTGATTATAATATTACCCTTGCTTATAATTATTATAGGCTGACTGTTATTAATGATTATAGAAACTCACCTTATATTACTCGGTCTTCAGTTATGTATTCTGCCGTGACTTCTGCTAGTAAAAGACCTTCCGTCACTGCATACGACTCGAGACCAAAATTCCATAACCTCCCCCACAAACAGTTGAACAAAGGCAAGCCTATCAGCACGATGCCGTTCGGCGAGAAATTCCTTCTTGGCATGAATTCTATGAGGTATTCCTGCCTCATGCAGACGTCTTCGCACCGTCATAGCCGAAACATTTAATACCAGATGTTCACAAATAGCAATAGTATTGGTAAAAGGATCTCCTTATGCTGCTCGTCGAATGTCGTCGTTATCCTAACGGGTGGTCATTCGTGGTGGAGGTCTTCGAACTGAATAGGTATTAACATGCAGATACCTGGATAATCAAGATTAATTATAGCCTGTTTAATTATGGGAAACGCTATTTGGTATTCTGGGAAGTAAAGAGAAAGAATCACTATTAGAGTTCAAACAGGCCCCAACCAAAGCAACTGTAATTTAGGTTTCATAATTTCACGGGTTTATAAGGTTTATAGTTTTAAAAAATTAATAAATAAATGAAATAAATAAATGCTATCGAAAGTCGGTCAATTTCCCCGAGTCATAAGCGGAGCCTCCTTTACCATTTATGTACGGTTGTAGGGGAGACGTTAGTGCTGTGCATCAGCACGATATTGAAAAGCCCAGTTCTCGTTAGATGCGGACGATCGTGCCGGAGAAATATATGTTGGGTTCATTTGGAGACTATACCGAATACTACTAGCAGAGGGCAGATGCAGATAACCTATCAAAATTTATACAACACCTCAGTCTAGCCATGATTGGTGACCACAAAAATTGTTAGCGTGTAATAGGGGTGCTGTAGCAGTGATATCGTTATCACTGAACAAAGTGATATATTAAATCACACGATTAGTGGACTGATTGATTGGTTGGCTGTTACAATGGCATTGCAACATCTCAGGTCATTACTGTCATTGATAACGTTTAAAATTCTGTATGTCTTCATAATGAAAAATTGTTAATTGTCTGTTTGAAACACTGTTTACTAAAGGTTGTGCTGTTCCTCTCTTAACGTGAATTCCACTAATCCACTTTCGAGCTGTTTTAGTGTATAAGAGGTTGGAGGATGCAAACTTGTAATAAGTATTAATCCTCATAGATGAATAGACATTATCTTAATGCAGGGGTTGTTACTTAGCATTACATTTCCCCCTACCGATATATCATTATTTTCCCTGTTACAGTTCCTCGCTGGACGAGTGGTTTTCGCGCTCGGCTGCCAATTCGGTGGTCCGAAGTTTGAATCCCGGCTCGGCCAACGCGGAATCGGAGGAATTTATTTCTGGTGATAGATATTCATTTCTCGATATAGTGTGGTTTGGATCTCACAATAAACTGTAGGTTCCGTTGCTAGGTGACAAATTGGTTCCTAGCCACGAAAAAAATATCTAATCCTTCGAGCCAGCCCTAGGAGAGTTGTTAATCAGCTCAGTGGTCTGGTAAAACTAACCAAGGAAACATTTACGAAGTGGCCAGGAGTGGCTTGTAACCGTAAACGTGTGGGCCTGGATTTCCTTACATGGTATATGTGATATCACCAA
>NC_061105.1:8773858-8781358 GCF_015104395.2 Macrobrachium nipponense | reverse complement strand
CACCGGGTGTGAGCACTTTGTGGATACGATGAGGTGTGTAGTGTAGTCTTCGTCGTGGAGGAGAAGGTCGTCTATGACCTTAAACGCAGTTTTGGACACCTTGAAGGGCCATATCACCTCGCAGGCAGAAGGCGTCTCCAGTAGCTGCGAAGCCATCGGTCCTCTGCAATGTATGAACCGACCATATGGCGTAATAAGGTGGTTAAATGCTGATCTTCTTCTGCCAGTTCCATCTGCCAGTAACCATAGAGAGCATCAGCTGTGGTGAAATAACGAGCCTTCGGGCCTACACTGCGAATAGCGGCGTAGGGTGTGGGTGGGAAGATGGATGGGCTGGACGAGAAACCTGGCTATTCAACTTGGTCAGATCGACGGTAATTCGTACTCTGTCCCATTCTTGGGAACGACGACGAGAGGGTGGCACCAAACTGACGGGTCATCCCACCAGCAGGTTTGATTATCCCTTGGGCCACCATGGAGTCAAGCTCTTCTTTAACTTGGTCCTTAAAAGCGAATGGAATCTGTCCTTGGGGTGTGGATGGCAAAAAAGGCACTGCACCATCCTTAAGGTGGATTCTCATGGGAGGACCAGCCATAGGCTTGAGAGGAGCTGTCTTCAACTCTTCTTTCGAGACCAACACATCTTGACTCTTGAAGAAAGTATTCCTTTGCTGCTGAAGGTGATGTGGTTGCTGAGATGGGTAGCTCCTTGACTCTATTAACGTGTTTGACCTCTAAAATAGGTTTAGGGAAATCAGGAGATATTATGGCCAGTTCCTCACAATGACCATAGGATAAAAGTGGAAATTCCACATTTTCATGCACTTGAATCCTGGCAAGACAGGATCGCTTGCCTAGTGTAAGGGTAACTTGTAATATACCCACCCGAGCAGGTGACATTGGAGATCCATCGCGGTGAACGTCGCACTTTGCGGAGGCGTCTGCAAACAGCTCCTGGAGATACCAATGTGTCAAGGTGCTGCTTTCCAATAACAGTGCACTCGGCACCTGTGTCTGGTAACATTTTAATGCGAGACTTAACATCGCCAAACGACAGAGGACACAGATAGGTTTGGCCGTCTTGGAAATGGTGCGAGGCGATCCTAGGCGACGACAGCTGGTCCTTGAATCTTGCGATTTGTTGACTGAAGAGGCACCACTGTTGCTTGAAGATCTGTCCTGACGAAGATTCTTCTTATTCTCCCTACAACACTTATCGAAGTGTCCAATGCGGTGACACAGACGGCACTGGACCTTGCTGGCAGGGACACTTCATGGTCCTGGACCAATGGCCAACGCGGTTGCAGCTTTTACAAGTACTGTTGGCCGCAGGGCATTTGTCTTGATCATGCTGACGAGCACAGTACTGGCACCAAGTTGCTGGGTTCGAGGGTTTCGGCGAAGGTGGATGCTTTTCCGCTTGACTTCTTGCTTCTTGTGTAGGCCGAAACAGCACACAGCTGATTGGGTGGGGCCACGTATGGCAGAAGTTGCAGTTTTAGCCGCCTCATACGACCGACAGGTGGTGATGAAATCTTGCAAAGAAGAATTTGGCATCCAAGGCGATCAACTTCTGAACCAAGTCCGCATCTCGAATGCCCATCAAGATAATCATTTTCAGCTGGGTCTCTTCACATGCGACGGCGGTACCTGGGCATAAATCAACTTCTTCCGCAAGGCGTCGAAGTTTCACATAGAAATCAGCGAAAGATTCCCCTTCCGATTGCTTGCAGCTAAGTAACTCTCTTCGGCGAAGTACTTCATTCCTTAAACCCTTTATAGTGACTGTAAGGCGTCCAGGACTTCATCTACAGGCTTATCTGTAGAGGGAGATATTGAAGTGTGTGTTCTAAAACACGCTGCGTTTCCAGGGTTAAAACACTCCTCATCTGGATCATTTGTTTTTCCCGTGGAAGCTTAGAAAGATCCACCATGACAGCATAGTCATCCCACCGACAGTCTCCATTCCCTGAACATCTGGAATGTTGCATCTGCCTTCAGTGGGGGTGGCGTTTGCGCGGTTGCTTTCTGTGGTGGTGGAAGAGAGGGTTGACTGGAGTTCGAAACCACCTCTGTGCCAGGTGTGAGGGTACCTGAATGAGAAGATGGATGATGGTGCAAGAGTTTGAATGAGGGCAGTAAACCTTGCATTCTCCTCTTCTCTTCTAAGATCATCTTCTCTAAGGCGAATTGCTTCTTGTTCCCTTCTTCTTTCTTCTTCACGTTGTCTGTCTTGTCTTCTTGTTTCATCTTCCCTTCTTCTTCTCTCATCCTCATACAAGCGAGATTCCTCTAAAAACTTAATCAAAACGAGGAAATCTGTCCCAGTAGCTTGAGAGGTAGATGGGGGCTGGTAGCGGGGGCTTAAGAGTGGTGGGGAGGGAGAGACTGGATGCTCCAACACTCCCCAACACTCAGAGTGTGGGCGCCCACATTACTGGATTGCCACTGTTCTGTGGGCTCTTCTAATTGGTCTGCAGGCGTTACCTTTCGAGTCCGTCATTATTGTTAATGTGCAGTGCGCAAGAATAAAGTTTCAACACAATTATTAAAATTATTCCAAAGCGTCTGATACGAGAATAATAAATAAAATTCGTTGAAGCGTGAGTGTGTGCGTATGTGCGAGAAATACGTCAGCCAACGAGGGGACTAATGAACGATAGTGTCTGCCTACGGCAGCTCACATCCAAGGCGACGATGCCAAGTCGACTCAGTCATCCCGTGACATGGCATGAGTGCTGGGTGTGACAGTCGGTGCTCCGGCGAAGCCACAACAGAATAAAGCATACTCAATAAAATCACTAGAGCACACAAAAAAGGCACAATGCACTTCACAGTACTTGAGGCACTACACTGCACATGACATAGAATATATCAGCTGGGACACACACGAAAGCACTTTTGAACTAAACGTTCATCCAATATGGCGATGACCGTCCGGTTCCCGAAGTCCAAGTCTTGATAATCTTCACACAATACGACACTTCCAAAGTTCACTGCGCCATGTATGTGTTGGTAAACTCCTTAACCTTAAGTGGAGGGGCAAGGACACAACTTAAATGTAGGTTCCAAATGTCTATTGTAGAAATATATAAAAGATCCAGTGGACAAAGAGCAGCCAGCTTAACAAACAGACAGACGAGACGAGACTGCCTCACGAAGGCAATAATTACAATGTTGCCAATACTTAATTGTTGCCATATCATATTACTGGACTTAACTTGGGATACTCTAATGGCGCGCAACATGTGAATAATGTTTGAACATAATAACAACATAATAATACTGGTACATGTGAAATGCGTCTTTTCATGTACCTACATATATATATATATATATGTATGTATATATATATATATATATATATATACTATATATATATATATATATATATATATATATATATATATATATATATATGTATATATATATATATATCATATATATATATATATATATATATATATATATTAGCTCTTTTTTTTCTTCTCCTCTTTTTTCTGAATTCTATCTTTACATTTTCTATATTTGGTCGTTTTTATCTTCCTGTTTCGCTTTGCCAAGACAAGGTTGAAATGGCAAGCAACTAAGAAGAAGAAGAAGAAGAAGAAGAAAAAGAAGAAGAAAATTGACAAAGGAAGATTTTAAAGGAAGAGTCGATTGTCACCGCACTCTCCTCCTCCTCTTTCTCCTCCTCCTCTTCCTCCTCCTCCTCCTCCTCCTCCTCCTCCTCCTTGGTTCTCGAATACGATCTTGAACATATGTTAGTAAAACCTGTCGTATACATGTTGGCAACTTGTCTCAATCAGGTTGAAAACTTTTCTAGTACATTTCTCAGGCAGGTTAAGAAACACACATGGGAAACTTGTCTAAAACATATCATAAACAAGTTGAAAACACATGCTGGCAACTTGTTTTAGATTTGGTGAAATGTCAAAATAAGATAAATATGAACCATAGAAAAGTCTGTCTCGAGGAAATCAGACAAATTGTCGTTTATGAAGTTTTATATTTTCCATTGAAGCTGACCCACGAAAAATGGAGAAATTTGTACATGAATAAAAAGCGCCTTCAAAGATTTCGCATGCAAATTTTGTACCCCATTAAGGTTAATGTTGGTAAACAAGTCTCATTAGGACACGTCTTGGGTGGCTGTGTTAGGTTTCCATGGCAACCACCCGAATTCTATGTCCAATTTTTTCTGAAATATTCTGCAACACGAGTAGATTTCTAGCTGAATATCTGACCATTTTTTATTTGAGTTACGTCAGCCCAAGATCGTGGTCTCGTGCTCCAACTCATATAATTAATATATTTGTGAATCAATATAAAATTCTGTTATTCAACTCTCCCCCCGCTTTTTTTTTTTTGAGATATTTGGCTAAAACGGACAACGAATATATGCACTAGATTGTGTGAAATTCATTTTGCATCCCATGATTTTTTTTGAATGAAGTTCTGTATTAAAACTCGCAATTTTCAGCCAAATTTGATCACACACGGTTTTGAGAGATTTGTCAACAATGGATATATTTTTCATCGAAATCCGTCTGGCCATTCTTGGGATATTCTGAAATCCCAATAAGACCTATAATATAAGAGCCCCCGAGAGAAAATGAACATAACCTGAAATGCCAAAGAAGACTAACATCATCTGAAATGCCTCTAGGGGGAACGTACCATCAGGAGATTCTGCTTTATATCATGTCTTGAGCAAGATGTGGCCCTGCTCTGCCCTGAACAGCTCCCCCGCCCCCCTCCCACCCTATATGCCATTTCTCTAGCTTCCATCCGAAAAGGATTCCTCTCCTTTCAGCTATAGGAGATCAGGAAGGCATTAGAGGACGTTAGGAGACTAGGAAGAAAAGGGGTTCTCATTCCAGATTCCCGGATTCTCCTCGGAGCTCCTCCTGTTCTCCTGTGGATTTTGCGTCGTTTCAATGAATTTTTATTATGCAGTGGGTATGGGGCACGGAGGTATATAATGCAATATAACTAAATAGGTAAAGGTGTATAGATGAACCAGAATTATCATGAAAAAAAAAAGAATTATCATGAAAAAAAAAGAAGAAGTGACATTTCAAATGTCACTTCTTCTTTTTTTTCATTTTCGTTCATCATTTAGTCCCTGTGTTTGGCCAAATGGTCTAGACCCAGGTAATCCTTCGGTGAGCCTGGGCGAGACGTCAATAATAATAATAATAATAATAATAATAATAATAATAATAATAATAATAATAATATCCCTAAAAGGAACCTTGAAAAACTAGATGCCGAAGTATAGCTCCAGGACTCATGCAGACGAGTGGGTACCTCTAATTATTTTATATTTTTGTGCTTGTGATTCGTTTGTTCTTTTCCCGGTATCATGGCTTTCGTCTAGAATTACTTCAGAGGTAATGTAATGCTAGTTTGGAGCATAATCATATTATCACTTTGGATACTTACGACTTGTAATTAACCTTTGAAAACATTACTGAAACTATCTCTCTCTCTCTCTCTCTCTCTCTCTCTCTCTCATCATCACTGTATATATATATATATATATATATATATATATATATATATATATATATATATATATATATATATATATATAGTGTGTGTGTGTGTGTGTATGTATGTATGTATGCA
Source organism: Macrobrachium nipponense (assembly GCF_015104395.2). Lineage (NCBI taxonomy): Eukaryota > Metazoa > Arthropoda > Malacostraca > Decapoda > Palaemonidae > Macrobrachium > Macrobrachium nipponense. Next base: position 8,775,724 of record NC_061105.1, on the reverse strand, counting down.
TATATATTTTGTGTATGCATGCGTCTCTGTGGAAATATAGACAGACGGGTATATACTATGTACTAAATAATCACCCGAGAAATGAAGTCAATGCTTATTGACAGAGATCAATCAACACAGACGCATTTATAAAGAAAAAAAAAGCCATGTAATTCACATAGGTAAAAGTTCATTCAATTCTAATCCACTGAATAGAATTAGTGAGAGCTATTTTCCCCCCTATTGAGTGAACGAGATAAAGGGATATTCCTGGAGAGCTTCATAGACAGCCAAGGACACCTGAGACCAACTTACGTAACAGTCTTCTTCTACTATAATTGAACCTTGGAAATCCTGTGGGAGGTCTTCGGCCTGGAAGGTGTTACGGAGAGATTAATCTTTTGGAGATGAATGATGAATGGGGATGATTGTTGAGTGGGAGTTGTGGGAGGGAGAGGATGTCTGGATTATGTTGTTATTGCTAGAAGCTTACGGTATTGTGGATGTGACTAGCAATGAAACTAATATAGATCCACTAAGTGGAATTCGGTCATGTTGACGACGGGCTTTTGCTCAAGTTATGTGGAATGACTTTGGCAAATAAATTCCATTTATCATTTAGAGGAAGGGTGATCACACACACACACACACCTGGTCACAAAACAGCCTTTTATTATCAGAAACTTAGCAACTGAGTACATTGCAAGTGTGCGTTCGTTAGTGATTAAAAACAATGAAGTTAAATTGACAAGGTTTGGGTTGCTGAGATAGTTATTGTTGAGGGTAAGAAAGAGGAGATTAGAATGAAAGGTCGAGGCAGGCAGGAGAGGTGGAGGGGAGGGAAGGTTGGGAGATGACCTCGACCCGCGAACACCTTCGGACGTCAAAGATGTGAGAAGAACCATTCATCAAAGAACCGTCCTCTTGGAGGAATTCATTTCTCCTTCATTACTCTCTCCCAGTCTTCAAGAAAGGCTGCGAAAAGGGGAAGAGAAGGTGATGTATGAAAGGGGTTTGGAAGAAGATGTTTTTAGTGGGAAGAGGAACAGAAAAGGACATTTTTGCGCTCAAGAAAAAAAAAAGACAACTCATTATTGTCTGAACCCAACTCTTGGGTTTTCGAGAGAGAGAGAGAGAGAGAGAGAGAGAGAGAGAGACTAAGATATTACTAGACTAAGACAGGATTCGAGAATAACGAGATATAAGGAAATAATCCAGGTTTGATTTCTGATATGGAAGAGTTTAATCATTCGTGAAAAAAACAATCTTTTCGATCCTTTATTGCTCGACAGCAGAAACAAATGAAGCTCTCTCTCTCTCTGTCGCTCTCTCTCTCTCTCTCTCTCTCTCTCTCTCAGAGAGAGATAGATAAAAAAATTAAGAAATGCATTATTATAAAATCACTGCAGATGAAGACAAATCCCGATAACAACTAATATCATGGAGGAGAAGAAGAAGAAGAAGAAGAAGAAGAAGAAGAAGAAGAGGAGGAGGAGGAGGAAGGAGGAGGAGGAGGAGGAGGAGGAGGAGGAGAAGAAAGCACAAAAGGCAAAACGTCCCGGTTTCAAATTGCATTTGAACTTGTGCCGGTCGCAGAAAACTGTTGCCAAGACAAGTAAGGATGGGCAAGATAAAAAGTGGCTTAAGCCTTAACCACGCTATGCCTACAGCCACGGCCCACTGTCAGGATTACAACAAACGATACATACCGAGGTCATATTTCTGCATGGATGCATTTAACCTTATTTCTTTAACCTAACCTATCCCTCCATAGGTTAGGTTAGGTTCGGGGAAAGCTAGTTTATGATTCATTCTGGATGTGTGTATATATATATATATATATATATATATATATATATATATATATATATACATATATATACATAT
>NC_061105.1:8763858-8768858 GCF_015104395.2 Macrobrachium nipponense | reverse complement strand
GGGTGTTGGTTGTGCAACGTGTTTGTTGCATGCCATTGCAGAAAACTGCATAGGGTTTTTAACTGTCTTTTTAAGAAGGAAAATTCAAAATAACATTTTTCGAGATTTTTTCAATAATTTTCCCTGTGAATGCTCATAAAACTATCGATTTCCTTTATTCTTTTAAGTTGTTTCGCCTTTAATGCATTCACATTTAGTCATGGTTGGTTAACACTGCTTATTTTTATATTCTATTTATGTAGCTTTTGTGTGATTAACTAGATTTGTGGTTTTACAGTTGCATTACAGCAATATATTTTTTACTTGTCAATTTTGACTAGATACATATGTAATTGTAAGAGCCACAATGCTGCCTTAACTTCTCGACTTCTTCACGCTTCTTTATATACTTTTGTCACTACAGACCCTTGAGATCCAAGTGCAAGAAATATGAAGAAATTATGATGTCCGGTAGCGGGAAACGAAACCGGGGTTACCATAAGCAGATTCGAATTCTCCTTATTATCTGAAAAAGAGAATGCATCAGACCGAATTAAATTTCCATTTATATATTTTACCAATACTTTATAGAATAACCTCTTGCTTTCTTAAGACACACACCAAGTACCTGACTGAATTATTTTTATGTTAATTTATCAAATACACTTATTACATAACTGGTCGGGCAAAACATTTTGAGGTTCGTAGTTGCAACCAATTTCCATAATCAGCACTAGAAGTTGCATTGTATTTTCTTGCTACAAATCCGAAGGGATATTATGTTTTATGTTCAATGGCCTCCTTACTTTGTAAAAATACTTTATCGTGAACACATAGATAGACAGATACTTCGTGTGACAAGGATATATGTACAGTTGGACATAGGTTTCCCTGGTACACCGTCTTGCGAGACTTCGAAAAATTACATGGTAACAGTGTTTACTGAGGGAGATGGGGGGGAGAACCTCTTCTCTGCTAACAAGAGTTCCACCAATAAGTTCTGGAGTTCGTTTGGTGGGCGGAGTTATTAGGTATGGTTGGAGAAAGACACACACACACACACACACACACACACGGAGTAAAAAAAATCTGAGCAGTTTATATCGTTGTAATGAAGATTGTTGTCTCACTTGTAATATAAGTTTGTTTATTAAGGTTCCATTTACCTTTCGGCCAAGACATTATCTTACAACCGTGTCTATTATTATATATCGGTCATATTCATTACACAATACTTAAAATTGATCAACATTTTAAAGTTATATTGGTATTGCCGAAAATCACGAACATCATAACAGGATAGTTTAACCTTATCGCGTAAGCCAAGTTTACAGCATTGGTTGCAGTACGTTTTCTCTCTCTCTCTCTCTCTTATACTAGCTAACTTATATATATATATCTCTCTCAGCTATACTAGCTAACTTAGTGATAAGAAAAACCCCTGCGCTCAGTATGCAGTTCTGATATGTCATTAGTGTATTCAGGAGAGGATCAGTGACCCAATAATATCGAAGATTGCCCCCCCTGACAATACCCGTAAGCATAACCAAAGCAAAGAAATGTCTCATCTCTGATACTGTAATGTCCTAAACTCTTGTTCCCTTGAGTGTTCGCTTGATATATTACCCCCATTTTACAAACATGAAATTAACGATTGGATCTCTATACAGTCAGTTCCATTATAGAATTATAAAAAATAGAATAAAAAAAAGTTTATTCCTGATATACTATCATCAAAATCGAAGGTGTGCGGCAAAAAATTATCGCCACCAATCCTTTGCCACACAGGATTAGCTGGTTTGACGTTTCTGACAACCTCCTAGGCCACCCTTATCTCCCCTCCCTGCGCAGTTCATACGAATGGAAGACGATCAGTGCAAACGGCCAGCAAGCACTCTAATAAGGCAAAGTAGTACAGAACCAATATCGATACAATAAGCTATGAAGGCGCACAACATTAAAAACTTAAGAACGTCACATGACGTAAACAACATGTGTGGGACGACTTCTGCAACACGTCATATGACGTGGTTGACCTTTTAAGGGTTAACTGTTGTTTTTTCTAAAATTATGTATGCACCGATATATTATAGACTATATATTTCGTTGACCTCAGGTGATAGGTGAAGTCATTTGGGCTTTCCTTATAGTGGCTGACATAAAAGAGAGTATCATCTACTGAATTGACAGTTACCTTTTAAAAATGTCCCACAGAGCATATGACCCCTATACTCAGAAACGTCAACGACGGCCCAAAAATATGCACATTTTTACTCTTGCTCATATAACTTAGGTTTTACACCAAAGATACATTGAAAATATCAGTAGGATATAAATCATTACATTTCAAATAATGGAAACTATTTTAATAGACTTCAAGAAGCTAATAAGGGAAAATAAGTGGCGAAGTATCATATCTGTATCGGCCACACCACAGAGAACAAAGTATAGGGGCGGTAAGACAATTTGCCAATACTGCTACGACCTCACTGTATGATAACAGTGCTCAGCGAGTCATTCAGTTCTATAATTCAATGCTGTTAACAAGAAACGGTGATTAGGAAGACATCAAAAACATGTGGGGCCTGAGTAAGTAGGAAAGTTTACTGCAATACTCAAAATATTGTATGGAGGCATTACGCCATTTTTTACAGATATTCGAATATTATATCAAGAATATCATGGTTATAAGAAAACTTGTTATGAATTATGTTTATTAAAACAATATAATCAAATAACTAGTGAGAACAAAATGAGAACATTTTATGTCCTATTACAAAAAATATAACATTTAAATTATACAATCTAATACCTTGACCATCCACCCTCTCTCTCAGTCACTTCCCTCAATCTGTCGGGCATCGAATGAACAAGGTTGAAAATTTGCTGTGGTCTCCGTCTACAAATTTCCCACAGAGTTGATGTGAGCCATGAGTTGCTGTGTTGTTCTCTCATGTTCCATTTTCCATGTGTTTACCATCTGGGCCCACATGTGTTCAATCACATTCATATCTTCCTTTTCTCGGCCATTCAAGAAGAAGCAGGTTATCCTGTCTGGCAAACCACTCTTGAACAACGTGAGCAGTGTGAAGGGAAAATTCCTTTCTCGTAACGAAGGCAAGGAGGTGGTTTGCAGCAGCTCAACATACTTAGCTGCTGTAAATCGTCCCTCGATACGGAACACATCACCCATACCATGCAGACACACCCAGCCCCATACGTTGCAGGTGACATAGCCAGATCGAACCACCTCAACGATGTTACGGGGTTCATATCTGAAAGAGAGAAAAAAATGGTGGTGTATAATATAATTCATATATATATATATATACACCTTTGGAGAATTTAAATTCTCAGTGATGAACAACACTGAAAGAATTCTATTGTGTAATTATTTATTTAATATATTATATTGGAGGAAAAAGAGCAAATGATGCCACCACTGTCCCTTACCTAATATTTATCTCAAAAATAGCACTCTTATTTTTGTTAACTCCCTTTGTATATTTTGACAGTCCACTTCCGTGGAACAAAATCTGAAGATTAATAATTAATATAAAGAAGAATGCAATTGATAATTGATGCAAGTAATGATTTTGCTTATCATACAGAGTTCTATTTGTTCGCCAACAATGCAGCTTCCCATGCGATGTGGACGAGAAGCACTTCTCGTTAGTAAAGATGACCCTGCCCCAAAAGTCCAAACCCTTATCAGCATGACATTGGGCAAAATCAAGCCTTCTTGCCTTATGTTGTTCCGTCAAGAGCTCCTTCGTCCCTGGAGTTCTGTGATGAATCCCAGCAGCATGGAGTCTGCGTCGTACTGTCATCGATGACACTTCTAATCCAAGGTCCTCATGAATGGCCTCGGCGTTGGTTAAGGGTTGCTCTCGAGCCACCCTGATAATGGCGTCAATCCTCAGCTGGGGTGGTTTTCCGTGGACCCCCTGGCCTAGCTAAGAGAACATATTATCTTAAGTTGTTAACTTATAATTTATATAACATCGCAATCAATTCTAGATTCTTCGAATTTTGTACTCTATGGATTGATCATTATTTAGTAAACATGGCTGTATATTTTTGGTTTCAAAAGCATATCAAATAGAACGAGATTACATATATCCATAATATTCTCAATTTGGTTGGTGGTTATTAAAACTGTAAATCATTCCTGAGCCATCACTGAAATGACATTTAATAAATAAACTATAGCTATCAAAAGACACACAATGACTGTGACGGGGTGGGCACAAATAAAATGCTCTTATAGGCTTAATTTTACCGAGACAACTCAATCGAGTATCTAACTTTGTTCATGGTCGAGTCCCCTCGGCAAGGGCCAACCACCCACCGGTGTGGAATTATGGAGGTGCACCAGAAATATTTCTGTGGTGTTGGAATGGCTGTGGATATCTGTAGTCTAACCAAAATTATAATAGCGAGACGAAATACATTTAAGAAAGAAACTCTCATATTAAATAAGCAAGATTAAATAGCCATGAACAATGTAACATATCCACCAATCATTCAGCATAAACAACTTACGCCAGTCGTTCAAGTTCCCACTCTCCTCCCACCTTATCCACAACTGTACCGTGGTGGGGGACACACCAACATCAGGTGCAATGGGTCGTATCGGGAAGCTATTGTCGCGTAAGTGACAATTCGTCCTCCCAGCGCCAGAATTGTGTCCCTTCGATTCATGGTGAGTGGTTATGAAGTCTGACCCATTTAAAAATCCTGCTGACGACCTTACCTCCGTTGGGATTCAGACTCTGTTTTGAGTCGAGTAAAACAATACCATGATTCATTTATCATTATATCGTTCCTTGATTGTAGGATTAGGCAATAGGGATCATAATCACCATGGTATGAAATAAGATACTACTGTTAAATATAATAAGCTCACATATTATTGTTCCTGTTAATAATTACATTGAGAAACTGAATACTCGTTGAGCAATGCTTCGTAAAATGAGCTCGGCAAAAGTGTTCGCGAATTCCCTAACCTATTTCTCTGT
>NC_061105.1:8756174-8763358 GCF_015104395.2 Macrobrachium nipponense | reverse complement strand
TGTACCCATGCAGAAAATACGACCTCGATATGAATCGTTTGTTGCAACGCTGACAGTGGAGGAGGAGGAGGAGGAGGAGGAGAGAAAGCACAAAAGACAAAACCTCCCGGTTTCAAATTGCATTTGAACTTGTGCCGGTCACAGAAGGCTGTGTTGCCAAGACAAGTAAGAATGGGCAAGGTCTAAAGTGGCTTAAGCCTTAACCACGTTATGCCTACAGCCACGGTCCACTGTCAGCGTTGCAACAAACGATTCATATCGAGGTCGTATTTCTGCATGGGTACACTTTAACCTTATTTCTTTAACCTAACCTCCCAGGATAGGTAGTTTAGGTTAGGTCGGGGAAAGCTAGTTTATGATTCATCCTGGCATATATATATATATATATATATATATCTAGTATATATATATATATATATATATATATATATATATATATATATGATTCATCCTGGAATATATATATATGATATATATATATATATATATAGAATATATATATATATATATATATATATATATATATATATCCAGGATGAATCATAAACTAGCTTTCCCCGAACCTAACCTAACCTATCCTGGGATAGGTTAGGTTAAAGAAATAAGGTTAAAGTGTACCCATGCAGAAATACGACCTCGATATGAATCGTTTGTTGCAACGCTGACAGTGGACCGTGGCTGTAGGCATAACGTGGTTAAGGCTTAAGCCACTTTAGACCTTGCCCATTCTTACTTGTCTTGGCAACACAGCCTTCTGTGACCGGCACAAGTTCAAATGCAATTTGAAACCGGGAGGTTTTGTCTTTTGTGCTTTCTCCTCCTCCTCCTCCTCCTCCTCCTCTTCTTCTTCTTCTTCTTCTTCTTCTTCTTCTTCTTCTTCTTCTCCATGGTATTAGTTGTTTTCGGGATTTGTCTTCATCTGCAGTGATTTTATAATAATGCATTTCTTAATTTTTTTATCTCTCTCTCTCTGAGAGAGAGAGAGAGAGAGAGAGAGAGAGAGAGAGAGAGAGAGAGAGAGCTTCATTTGTTTCTGCTGTAGAGCAATAAAGGATCGAAAAGATTATTTTTTTTTCACGAATGATTAAACTCTTTCCATCTCAGAAATCAACCCTGAATTATTTTTGTATATCTCGTTATTCTCGAATCTGCTTTAGTCTAGTAATATCTTAGTCTCTCTCTCTATCTCGAAAACCCAAGAACAGGGTTCAGACAACATTGAGATTTTTTTTCCGAGCGCAAAAATGTCCTGTTCTGGTCCTCTTCCCACTCAAACGTCTTCTTCCAAACCCTTTTCTAGACATCACTTTCTCTTCCCCTTTTCGTCCACCGCTCATTCGCAGCCCTTCTTGAAGACTGGGAGATAGTAATGAAGGAGAAATGAATTCCTCCAAGAGGACGGTTCTTTGATGAATGGTTCTTCTCACTTCTTTGACGTCCGAAGGTGTTCGCTGGTTGAGGCCAACTCCCAACCTCCCCCACCCCCCCAGTTTCCCCCCCACACCCCCCCCCCCCCCCTCCTCTCCTGCCCGCCTCTACATTTCATTCTAATCTCCTCTTTCTTACCCTCAACAATAACTATCTCAGCAACCCAAACCTTGTCAATTCAACTTCATTGTTTTTAATCACTAACGACCTCACACTTGCAATGTATTCAGTTGCTAAGTTTCTGATAACAAAAGGCCGTTTTGAGACCAGATGTGTAAAAGATAAATGGAAATTCTTGCCGAAAGTCATCCCACATAACTGGAGCAAAAGCCCGTCGTCAACATGACCAAATTCCACTTAGTGGATCTATATTAGTTTCATTGCTAGTCACATCCACAATACCGTAAGCTTCCAGCAATAACAACATAATCCAGACATCCTCTCCCTCCCACAACTCCCACTCAACAATCATCCCCATTCATCATTCATCTTCCAAAGGTTAATCTCTCCGTAACACTTTCCAGGCCGAAGACCTCCCACAGGATTTCCAAGGTTCAATTATAGCAGAAGAAGACTGTTACGTAAGTTGGTCTCAGGTTTCCTTGGCTGTCTATGAAGCTCTCCAGGAATACCCCTTTATCTCGTTCACTCAATAGGGGGGGAAATAGCTCTCACTAATTCTATTCTATGGATTAGAATAGAATGAACTTTTACCTATGCGAATTACATAGATTTTTTTTCTTTATAAATGTGTCTTTGCTCGGGTAATTATTTTGTACATAGCATAAACCCATCTGTATATTTCCACAGAGACGCATGTATACACAATATATATATATATATAATATATATATATATATATATATATATATATAGATATATATATATATATATATATATATATATATATATATATATATATATTTACAGAGAGAGAGAGAGAGAGAGAGAGAGAGAGAGAGAGGAGAGAGAGAGAGAGAGAGAGAGGAGTTTCAGCAACGTTTTCAAAGGTTAATTACAAGTCGTAAGTATCTAAAGTGGATAAAATGATTATGCTCCAAATTAGTATTACATTACCTCTGCAGTAATTCTAGACGAAAGCCATGATACCGGGAAAAGAAACCAAACGAATCACAAGCACTGAATATAAAAATAATTAGAGGTACCCACCCGTCTTCATGAGTCCTCGAGCTATACTTCGGCATCTAGTTTTTCAAGGTTCCTTTTAGGGATATTATTATTATTATTATTATTATTATTATTATTATTATTATTATTATTATTATTATTATTATTATTATTATTATTATTATTATTATTATTATTATTATTATTTTGTATTATTTTTTTTTGCTCTATCACAGTCCTCCAATTCGACTGGGTGGTATTTATAGTATGGGGTTCCGGGTTGAATCCTGCCTCCTTAGGAGTCCATCACTTTTCTTACTATGTGCGCCGTTTCTAGGATCACACTCTTCTGTATGAGTCCTGGAGCTACTTCAGCCTCTAGTTTTTCTAGATTCCTTTTCAGGGATCTTGGGATCGTGCCTAGTGCTCCTATGGTTATGGGTACGATTTCCACTGGCATATCCCATATCCTTATTACTTCTATTTTCAGATCTTGATACTTATCCCGCCCATTTTTTCCCTCTCTTTTCTTTCAAACTCTGGTGTCCCATGGTATTATTATTATTATTATTATTATTATTATTATTATTATTATTATTATTATTATTATAAAATAGTTCAACCACACCACCCAAATGATTAACGTCTCGCCCAGGGCTCACCCGAAGGATTACCGGGTCTAGACCATTTGGCCAAACAGGGACTAAATGATGAACGAAAATGAAAAAAAAAGAAAAGAAAAGTGACATTTGAAATGCTAATGACGTATTGATTCATGATAATCCTGGTTCATCTGTACACCTTTATCTTTTTAATTATATTACACTATATACCTCCATGTCCCATACCCACTGCATATTAAAAATTCATTGAAACGACGCAAAATCCACAGGAGAGCAGTAGGAGCTCCGAGGAGAATCCGGGATTCTGGAATGAGAACCCCTTTTCTTCCCAGTCTCCTAACGTCCTCTAATGCCTTCCTGATCTCCTACACCTGAAAGGAGAGGAATCCTTTTTGGATGGAAGCTAGGGAAGTGGCATTGGGGTGGGAGGGGGGCAGGGGAGCTTTTCAGGGCAGGGCAGGGCCACATCTTGCTCAAGACATGATATAAAGCAGAATCTCCAGATGGTAGGTACCCCCTACAGGCATTTCAGATGATGTTAGTCTTATTTGGCATTGCAGGTTATGTTAATTTTCTCGGGCGCTCTTATATTATAGGTCTTATTGGGAAGGTAAGAATGCTTCTGAAATATACAAGTAACATCTATAGAAGAGAATAAAATAAATACAGGATGTGGGCCAAAGGCAACCGTTAGGAAAACCTACGAGTTGGTTCAGTGCTGAAACGGAAAATGAACCAATTGTTAGAGAGGGTGGAAAGGAAGATTGAAGAAAGAGAATATCAACTGAGGTATAGTAAAAAGAATAAAAGGGGGTTGCAGCCAGGTACCCCCCAAGGGACTATTCAAAGAACCTTAAGTAATGTCTACAGCTGTAAAATAATAATAATAATAATAATAATAATAATAATAATAATAATAATAATAATAATAATAATAATAATAATAATAATAATAATAATAAAATATTATGTTTTGTGGACGGATCGTATTTATACAAAGCAAAAAAAAAAAAAAAAAAAATTATACTTGGTCTTTTTAAAAGACATTCCAGAATTCTAAATAAAGTGAGTTCAGACACGACAATTAAATCTCCCAGTTTCACAAAGCACAGCTTAAACCCCCCAATTTAATTAAGAGGAGACTCTCTCTCTCTCTCTCTCTCTCTCTCTCTCTCTCTCTCTCTCTCTCTCTCAGGAAAGTTGCCGGCCTATTCAACTCACCAACGCATTTAGAAATCTCTCCTCTCTCTCTCTCTCTCTCTCTCTCTCTCTCTCTCTCTCTCTCTTAGGAAAGTTGCCGACCTATTCAACTCACCACCGTATTTAGAAATCTCTCTCTCTCTCTCTCTCTCTCTCTCTCTCTCTCTCTCTCTCTCTCTCTCTTTATAACAGGGGACTTGCATTCTCTCTGTCTGTTTGTCTGTCTGTCTCTCTAGGAAAGCTACCACTATTCAACTACCAAACGTATTTAGAAATCTCATCTCTCTCTCTCTCTCTCTCTCTCTCTCTCTCTCTCTTAGGAAAGTTGCCGACCTATTCAACTCACCACCGTATTTAGAAATCTCTCTCTCTCTCTCTCTCTCTCTCTCTCTCTCTCTCTCTCTCTCTCTCGAAAGAGTGGCTATTGTATTCTACTTACCAACATATCTACGAAATAATAAACAGACATTATAAATATACGTATATATATATATATATATATATATATATATATATACTATATATATATATATATATATATATATATATATATATATATATATATCTATATATATATATATATATTATATATTATTATTATTACATATAAATATATGCTTATAAGCGCATGTAGGTAGATATTCCCTCTCACCAAAAGTGCAATTAGTTCCAGGGACATTCCGGCTTGTCCATCCAGAACAAAAAAAAACTCTTATATGTCCCAATAATGTACAAAGCAATCAACACTCATGATACTGTAACTATTCCTGTCCAAATTATAGGATGTTGACTTTCCCACTTCATTACATTCTGTTGAATTACTCGGTAATTCCCGTGCAAAGTTGCAACGTTTACGCATGTACGCTGCATCCGTTTAGGCATAATGTTTGAATAGGTCGTCAGCTAGAGTGGATGTTACAGGGGAATATATATACTATATATATATATATATATATATATATATATATATATAGATATATATATATATATATATATATATATATATATATATATATATATATATATATATATATATATATATATATATATATGTAGTGTTGTGTGTGTGTGTGTTTATTTATTTAATTATTTATCTATTTATTTATATATTTATACAAGGAAAAATATTTAAACAGATTATTATATTTTCATTCCGTCCCATTTATAGAGGAATTTTGAATTTGGACTTTCCAGTTATGCAACCAATTAATTCTTCCTGTACTTCAATTTCAGAGAGAGAGAGAGAGAGAGAGAGAGAGAGAGAGAGAGAGAGAGAGAGAGAGAGAGAGAGAGAGAGAGACGATTCATTACTCACTGACATCACGGTTGTAAATAACAAAATTGTATGACCAAAAAAAATGAAAAATCCCCAATACAATAAAAAGCTTACATTGATTAATCTTTCTCTTATTTGCAAATCAATTGATCAAGTATTTTAAATAATGAATAAACAAACCGCCGGAGGAAAACAATTCAGTTCTTTAGTTTATAGTAAAGGCCATATTACCTCAATTAGGATTATTTTTCATTATGTGTATCTGCCATACGACAGGGGGATTAGTAGTCGTATGTGTACCTAACACAGGGGAAAGGAAACGGGGAAAAAACGGGGTTGTGCAATACTAGTTATGTACATCTCGGGAATTGGTCGAACTGGCATCACAGAAGTGGCCATGACCTTGTGACCCATTATCACTCGAAACGAGAGTTTAATTAAAAATCCTATCGACGTTTTTTTGACACCCGGGAAGAGATTTGCCGGATGAGCAGGGAAATGCATTCCATAAAAAGTATCTCGACGCCGGATTCATTTTCAAAAAGCTTTTGTCATTCATTGGTCAGCAAATATGCTGAATTCATTCTTTTTTTTTTTTTAACCAAATACATGAAACCCTGAATCTGGTTACAGTAACATATGATATATACATGCTTCTGTACGTACAAACATCTCTGTATATGTATGTACGTATGTATAAAATACTATATATATGTATATATACATAGATATCATTATAAATATATATATATATGAATATATATATATATATATATATATATATATATATATATATATATTATATATATCATCGACCGATTAAAATCTTTGCTTACCGACCTACCCACCCAACAATTGTACACGCCCGCATGCTATTATAAATACCTGTAAACCACGTATCTTAATTCACCATATTATATCATACTTACAGAAGAAGAAGAAGAAGAAGAAGAAGAAGAAGAAGAAGAAGAAGAGAGAAGCAGAGATGAAGAAGGAAAAGAAGAAGAAGAAGAAGGAGGACAAGAAGAACAGAGAAGAACAACACACTTTAATCTCACGAATCGAAAGGAGAGGGAGAATAAAGCGGGTAACGATATGCAAGAGGTAAATCTCGCCCCACAGGTGTGAATAAGTGTTCAATAAGAGAAAACTAAAAGTGATGTGTTTGTTTGTGTGTGTGTGTAGGAAGTGGGAAGAGGTAAAGTGGGGCCAGGGGGTGGTGGGGAGGGTGGGGATTGGTGGGGGGAGGGGAATATAAATCGTCAGCAATAATGGAAACCAAAGTGGAATTTGGAACGTTATTATTTACGCGAGGGAAAAGTGGGTCACTTTGGGTTTCGGGAAATTTTTAGAAAATATATCTTCGTTGTTTCTTGCTTTCTTTTCTTCGTCTCGGCGCTTACTCGGGGAGTAAGCCCACAAACTACAACGTTTTTTGTTCTTTTGTTCTTTCTGTTGTGTTTTTTTTTTTTTTTTTTGGGGGGGGGTTTTTTTTTTTGGGGGAGGGGGGGGGGGGGGGGGGGGTTAAG
>NC_061105.1:8748674-8751174 GCF_015104395.2 Macrobrachium nipponense | reverse complement strand
TCTTCTGGTATAAATATGTTCCTCTCTCTCTCTCTCTCTCTCTCTCTCTCTCTCTCTCTCTCTCTCTCTCTCTCTCTCCAAATTCCTCTTCCACTTAATCTGTCAAACCACTGGAACGAATGATCTTATGATCAAGGCCACTACATTCTTTAATGCCTTCAATCAACTTCGCCTTCCAATAGCCTGGTGGCCTGAAAGCACCAATTCTTGCCCCTCCTCCCCTTCTCCCCCCTCCCCCAATCCGCCCTCTCTCCCACCTTGTACCCTGCAACACCTTAAAACCCTGTCAGGTGGGTGGGCATTTCGTCTCAACCTCTTTCTTTCCCCCCTCCCCCCCCCCCCCCCCACCGCCCCCCCCTTTCCCCCTCTCTCTCTCTCTCTCTCTCTCTCTCTCTCTCTCTCTCTTTACACACACATCTTGTCATGTTGATATTTTAACAGGCCTCTCTAACTCTGACCCTCTTCATTATTTATCACTATATTCCTCTATTCATAAACCCTTTTTTAAATTCATATACATTCCTTAAAAAGTCTTTAATGAACCAATGAACGCCTGAACATTATGCAAACCACAAGAAAAATAAAATAGACAGATGTCAAATAACGAAAAATCCTTCAGGAGAATATCATATCATATGGTCTGGGATGGTCAGCGCTGGGGTAGAAAAAAAGCAATTTCAGACGACTGTGTCGGGCCCTAACCCAAGTCGACAGAGGAACGAGGTATCACGTCTTCCAGATAGACGTTTCCACTTTCCTTCCTTGAGGGAAATGGTCGGATAAGGCATGCTGTGTTGTTTGTGTTAGTGTGTTAGTGTTTGTGTGTATTTGTGGTTGGTGTGTTAGTGTTTTGTTGTGTGTTTGTGGGTTGGGTGAGAAGAACATGCTTTGTAGAAGATGGTCGCATGAAGGTATGCTGTGTTGGTGTGTTATTGTGTGTGTGTGTTTGTGAGAATGTTGTTAAACAATTGTTTTTGGTCTATAGCTTAAAATGCATGTGATTTGGTGTTTTAGAAAAATTCCAGCACTGGATCACTTTCAGCCATTCAGTGCTTAAGACAATGAAAAGGGGTAAGTTGGAGCGGTTGGACAGCGAGATGAAGAGATTCAGAAAATTAATGCAATGAAGTACAGAGACTTGAAGAGAAAACCTCACCGCCCCCAGCCAATCCCCCCCCCCCCCCCCCCCCCCATCCCCCCCCCCCCCCCCCCCCCCCCCCGTGCCCCCCCCCGCCCCCCCCCACTCCCCCCCCCCCCCCCCACCACCACCACCACAGTTGAACTAAAGAGTCACAAACAGCAAGACCGAAGATAGGTAGTTAGAGTGCTGGTTTGTGTGTTTGTTTGTTTGTATGGTATTTTTACGTTGCATGGATCCAAAAGTGGTTATTCAGCAACGGGACCAACAGCTTTACACGTGACTTCCGAACCACGTCGAGAGTGAACCTCTATCGCCAGCAATACACATCTCTAACCCCTCAAAGGAATGCCCGAAAATCGAACTCGCTGCCAACGAGGTGGCAGCCCAAGACCATACCGACCACGCCACTGAGGCACTTGGCATGGTGGTCAAGTGAAAGGATAAAAAGCAGGTTTAGCTTGGGGCACGAAGGGGTGCTGCAAAAACATTAAGTAACGCCTATGTGAAATGCATTAACGTCACTACCACATTACCGAGATGCTGTGTGTTTGTTGGTAGTAGCATACTAACCTGAAACACAACGCCATTTTTATGAACTTGAACCCAGTATCAAACAGTAAATCAGTTCTGAGTACAATCGACCAAAAAAGTAAACCACACCAAACAAATCGCACACGTGTCTGAATGACGGCACAGTTCCATAAATCCCTTTCCCGCGGAGCAGCGAGATAATTTCCATCCCAAAGACATTTTCTCCCTGATATTCTGAATCGTATTCCGGAGAAAACAAATGGCGCGGCACTGACATTTCGAAATTAATATACAGAATACTGGTTGTTTTCTGCTCGTGAGCTTGATGGGGGCACGAGTTTCCACTTCACGAATGTCATTAACGATCACATCGACGTTTCAACGGATTTAAATGAGAAACTGTCACCTTGAGCTCACTGTAGAAATATGACGTTGTTTTTATCGTAGGTCTGTGCATTATTCTTTGGTGTGAAGGTGAAAGCCCTAAATATACTATTGATGAAAGCGATACAAAATGAGATGAAAAAAGCTGAAGACTGAATTTTAAGTATTATAGTCTATCTTGAAAGTATATGAGTGGTAAAAAGTTCTTTTACAACAGAATTCTATACCAATAAAAGGAGCCCATAGAAATACCAAAATATAGTAAGAATATTTCAGAGAACTGCTGTCTATCTCGGAAATATAGTACTTTCTTTCTATATTTTGGCGTTTTAATGAGCTGCTTTTATTATTATTATTATTATTATTATTATTATTATTATTATTATTTATTATTATTATTATTATTATTATTATTATTATTATTATTATTATTATTATTATTGT
>NC_061105.1:8736174-8743674 GCF_015104395.2 Macrobrachium nipponense | reverse complement strand
CATTCACCGGACTCGGCTCCATTTTTATAGTTTTTGTTTTATTAATTTTAAAATTAATTCTGTGCATACCTGGTACATCGGGCTCTATCTCTAACTTCTAATTGGCTCTCTTTTCATTCTGAAATTCTCTTCCTTAAGCACTACTTCCGTAACAACTGTTTCCCTGCCCATCTAGTACTTAAGGTTATTAAGAAAGTTCTTGATAAAAAACTTGCACCCTTAACACCTAAATGTAACGTACCTAACTTACTATATACGCAGCATTTTGTTTTTACTCCACCAATCAAAACTTTGCCAAGCAGTGTGCTAAAATTATTGAAAAATCATGTTGGTGCTCTAAATATAAAATTAATTCCAAAAATCCTAAAACTATTGGCTCTTTGTTTCCCTTCAAGGATCGGCTCTGTCCTTTGATGACGTCGGGCGTCGTATACGAGTACAAGTGCCCCCGGATGTAGTTCCGGGAATTACGTTGGTTCGACTCGGCGTCTCCTCAAGGGCAGGGCCGATTCTCACATGGGCGTGAGTTATCGTACGGGCTGCAGATTGTCTAATCCCGAACTTTCCAATATAAGATCGCACGCTAGAAGTTGCAAGACATCGATCAAATATGACAACTTTAAAATAATTGGCCAAGTCAAGGAACCTGGAGAACTGCTTCTCTTGGAAGTCTGCTAATAAAGAGAATTGTACCTTCGTTAAATTGCCAATCATCGGCTGTTCCCCTGTTCATAGCATAACTAGCTTTTTTTTTTTTTTTTTTTTTTTATATTTGTCCGCCTTCTTTTTCTGTTCTTGTGTATTCTTTTAGTGCGTTTGTCTCTGTCATTTTGAGAGGTGCGCCTTGCTCTTCATTTTAAGATACGTTTTTACCTTTATTTTTTCATTTTATTAAGTTTAGTTTTTTTAAGGATCATTTTAAGCTTGGTTTTTAATGTGTAAATGTAATTTAAGTAAGTGATTCAGTATTTAAGTTCAACTTCGTTTCCATTAAGTTTTCTTATGCTTTATATTATGTTTCTTTAATTATGTGCTCGGATTCCTTTTTATATAGATGTCCTGATGATGTGACCATGGTCAAGAAACGCCGTTGACAATAAATGTATCAAATGATGTATATGTTCCCTGCGCCCTTCTCCTGCCTCCTATAGTACCCTTTGATGTGTGGATCATATATATATATATATATATTGCTTTTGTTTTAAATTAAAAAATTTGTTTTTCATATTCAATATGATAATCCGTTTTCATTAACAGTTTGATTATTTAATTATATATATATATATTATATATATATATATATATATATATATATATATATATGTGTGTGTGTGTGTGTGTGTGTGTGTGTATGTATATTGTATATATATCTATTTATTTATGTGTACTCTTGTAGCATTTTATCCAACTGATTCCAAGCACAAACATACAAAACATCCTCAATGACACATCACAGAACATTAGAACAGATATCTGAATATCGTGTATTACATTTTGCAATCTTCAAACAAAAGATTTTACAATTTTCGCGAAGTCTACGAAATACAATTTCGACTTTTTCTTTTTCTCCTTTTGTAATGATTTCCACAACACCAACTAATGAATATTCCTTTTGTCAACTCTATACCAAACAAGAGAGAATTTTTACGGCTTTGATGGAGGTCTCTCATTCAAACTTTAATGAATTAATTTGCGTGAAAAAGTTAAAAATATTGCAGAATGTCACTGTCAAATACCGGCTTTCTTCATTAATTAAACGGATCAGTGTACATATTGTATATACCTAAATAAGTAACTGATGGTAACCTTCTTTCGTAATAAGTACGAAATCCTGAAATTAAGTTAACATGTAGCTCTCCTGTATCCTTGTAAAACCTACCTTCTGATTCCCCCTCCTGTCTCGTTCTCTTTACTCCCCCTCTCTCCCCATCCCCCCCTCACTTTTTCCTTCGCTCTGGCTTATTTTCCACCTGTGTGTCTCGTCCCAGCTCCTGCCTCGTAAACGCTTGTTAAGAACTTCTCTGATCATTGTGAGTACGGTTATTATACCATATGATATTTTGGAATTGGTATTGGGCAGAATATTTAGTTTATTATGTTGGTTATGTTAATTAATTGGTAATATTTTGATATGTGAAGTTTTGTTAATTAAATGTAATTGTTTTATTGTTTTTTCCATATAACCTATTGTTAATTTTGTGGATTTAACTTGAACCTTGACATCACTCACACACACACACACACTCACACACCCCTAAAATTACCCTTCTTTTCAGCACTTTTTTTTTACTGGTCTAGTTATTGAATATTTCATTTTTCACTTTTCATGTCACAAAAAAATACAAAAAATACAAAAAAAATAAAAACTTTTAACACTTATTTTTTTTCTTACCGGTCTGATTATTGAATAAGACTTCCTCTTCCAGTCCTAACAGGCGGCCACTGTCAAAATGAAATTCCTGTCATAGACACCGACGTGATATTCCTGTTGACAGAACACGCAGTGGAAAACATCGAATCAAAGGTGCGAGTGATAGATAGAACCTGACTTGGCTCAGAATAGGAGGGTTAACATGGCGATGAAGGTTTCCTTAATACTATCACTGGAAATGAGCTTAGAATGTATGAAATTTATCTTCAGATTTGTAAATAACTAAATATGTATATATATATATATATATATATATATATATATATATAACATATGTGTGTGTGTGTGCGTGTGTGTATATATGTAGTATGTATGTATATATATATATATATATATATATATATATATATATATATATATATATATATATATATGCATATATATGCATATATATATATTATATATATATATATATATATATATATATATATATATATATATATATATATATAGGAAAGTGAAACAGTGGAGTACCTTTTACTTGAGTTGAAGGCAAAATTATATTGAAACCTCGTAGCTAAAACCTTCCGCAAAAAGAAAAAATATAAATAAATAAGTAAGACATAAAATATCTGATTAAAAAGTCATTCCTTTTGTTGAGAAACATTCCGGTAGTTCATTCCACGTTACCTGGGGAAAACATTTCGCATTTATTCGCTTCTTTCATATATACGTATATCAGGAGCCGTTGCCATGGTAACCCGAACGGTAACACTGCTGTACCTTTGTACGTATGTGATTTGTTTTGTATTAGAATGAAATTACTTTTTTTTTACTTATTCATTTTTTTCCTTCATATATATCAGCAGTCATTTCCATATTATTTCGATCAGCAACACAAACTTGTCATGTTTGCCATGCACGTATGTCTATGTGCATACGTATGTATGAAGTTTTGTCGCATAAACCCGTGGCTTTGGTAGGGTACGTCTACGCTGGTGCAAATAAACTCTACGGGATATGCCCGAAAATTTGACTACCCCAACTGAAATTTTTACCAATAAAATCAATCGTTCTACCTAACTGAGATATGTCAACCTTCGGTGCGTTGCTCCAGCCAGTTTAAGCAACAATGAGAAAGCAATAATTAGAAAAATAGAGAAGAACCTGTATAAAATTAATGCAGCTGAGGCAGCAATTACTTTTAATAAAACATGTTTAAAAGAGGGTTTACTTCCAGCATACAATAATAATAATAATAATAATAATAATAATAATAATAATAATAATAATAATAATAATAATAATAATAATAATAATAATAATAATAATAATAATAATAATAATAGTAATAATAATAAAAAGCAGCTCATTAAAACGCCAAAATATAGAAAGAAAAGTACTATATTTCGAGATAGACAGCAGTTCTCTTGAAATATTCTTACTATATTTTGGTATTTCTATGGGCTCCTTTTATTGTATAGAATTCTGTTGTAAAAGAACCTTTTTACCACTCATATACTTTCAAGATAGACTATAATACTTAAAATTCAGTCTTCAGCTTTTTTCATCTCATTTTGTATCGCTTTCATCAATAGTAATATTTAGGGCTTTCACCTTCACACCAAAGAATAATGCACAGACCTACGATAAAAACAACGTCATATTTCTACAGTGAGCTCAAGGTGACAGTTTCTCTCATTTAAATCCGTTGAAACGTCGATGTGATCGTTAATGACATTCGTGAAGTGGAAACTCGTGCCCACCATCAAGCTCACGAGCAGAAACAACCAGTATTCTGTATATTGATTTCGAAATGTCAGTGCGCGGCTATTTATTTTCTCCGGAATACGATTCCGGATATCAGGGAGAAAATGTCTCTGGGATGGAAATCATCTCGCTACTCCGCGGGAAAGGGATTTATAGAAGTGCGACGTCCCTCAGACACGTGTGCGATTTGTTTGTGTGTTACTTTTTTGGTCGATTGTACTCAGAACTGATTTACTGTTTGATACTGGGTTCAAGTTCATAAAAATGGCGTTGTGTTTCAGGTTAGTATGCTACTACCAAACAAACACACAGCATCTCGGTAATGTGGTAGTGACGTTAATGCATTTCACATAGGCGTTACTTAATGTTTTTTGCAGCACCCCTTCGTGCCCCAAGCTAAACCTGCTTTTTATCCTTTCACTTGACCACCATGCCAAGTGCCTCAGTGGCGTGGTCGGTATGGTCTTGGGCTGCACCTCGTTGGCAGCGAGTTCGATTTTCGGGCATTCCTTTGAGGGGTTAGAGATGTGTATTGCTGGCGATCGAGGTTCACTCTCGACGTGGTTCGGAAGTCACGTGTAAAGCTGTTGGTCCCGTTGCTGAATAACCACTTTTGGATCCATGCAACGTAAAATACCATACAAACAAACAAACACACAAACCAGCACTCTAACTACCTATCTTCGGTCTTGCTGTTTGTGACTCTTTAGTTCAACTGTGGTGGTGGTGGTGGGGGTGGGGGGGGGGGGTGCAACGTGGGGGGGGGGGGGGGCAGGGGGGGGGGGTGGGGGGGGGGGGGGGGGATGTTTGCCAGGGGCGGTGAGGTTTCTCTTCAAGTCTCTGTACTTCATTGCATTAATTTTCTGAATCTCTTCATCTCGCTGTCCAACCGCTCCAACTTCCCCCTTTTCATTGTCTTAAAGCAATGAATGACTGGAAGTGATCCAGTGCTGGAATTTCTCCAAAACACCAACTCACATGCATTTTAAGCTATAGACCACAAACAATTGTTTAACAACATTCTCACAAACACACACACACACACACCAACACAGTGTCCCTTATCCGGACATCTTCTACAAGATGTCTTCTCACCAACCCACAAACACACACAAACACTAACACACCAACCACAAATACACACAAACTAACACACTAACCACAAACACACACAAACACTCACACCAACACAGCATGCCTTATCCGACCATTTCCCTCAAGGAAGGAAAGTGGAAACGTCTATCTGGAAGACGTGATACCTCGTTCCTCTGTCGACTTGGGTTAGGGCCTGACACAGTCGTCTGAAATTTTTTTCTACCCCAGTGCTGACCATCCCAGACCATATGATATGATATTCTCCTGAAGGATTTTTCGTTATTTGACATTTGTTTATTTTATTTTTCTCTGGTGGTTTGCATAAAGTTCAGGCCTTGTTTGGTTCATTAAAGACTTTTTAAGGAATGTATATGAATTTAAAAAAGGGTTTATGAATAGAGGAATATAGTGATAAATAATGAAGAGGATCAGAGTTGGAGAGGCGTATTAGAATATCAACATGACAAGATGTGTGTGTAAAGAGAGAGAGAGAGAGAGAGAAGAGAGAGAGAGAGAGAAAGTGTGGGGGGGGGGGGGTGGGGGGGGAAAGAAGAGGTTGGAGACGAAAATGCCCACCCACCTGACAGGGTTTTAAGGTGTTGCAGGGTACAATGGAGAGAGGGCGGATTGGGGGGGGGGGAGGGGGGAGAAGGGGAGGGAGGGGCAAGAATTGGTGCTTTCAGGCACCAGGCTATTGGAAGGCGAAGTTGATTGAAGGCATTAAAGAATGTAGTGGCCTTCATCATGAGATCATTCGTTCCAGTGGTTTGACAGATTAAGTTGGAAGAGGAATTTGGAGAGAGAGAGAGAGAGAGAGAGAGAGAGAGAGAGAGAGAGAGAGAGAGAGAGAGAGAGAGAAAACATATTTATACCAGAAGATGGAATAAGAATTACGTAGAACACTAAAAAGATCCAATACCTATAGAGTTTTAAATATTCATTTGAAATTATTCAGGTTTTACTGCAAAGTCTGGAATGTATGTATGTATGTGTGTGTGCATGTCATGTCTGTGGGGGTGTTGGTTGTGTAACGTGTTTGTTGCATGCAATTGCAGAAAACTGCATAAGGTTTTTAACGAGTCTTTTTAGAAGAAAAATTAAAAAAACTATTTTCGAAATTTTTTCAATAATTTCCGTGTGAATGTTCATAAACCATCGATTTCCTTTTTATTTCTTTTAAGTTGTTTCGCCTTTAATGCATCACGTTTAGTCATGGTTGGTTAACTGTGCTTATTCTTATATTTTATTTATGTGGCTTTTGTGTGATTAACTAGATTTGGGGCTTGACAGTTGCATTACAGCAATATATCTTTTACTGGTCACTTTTTAGTAGTAGATACATATGTAATTGAAAGAGCCACAATGCTGCCTTAACTTCTCGAATTCTTCACGCTTCTTTATATACTTTTTGTTTACTACAAAGCCTTGAGATCCCAGTGCAAGAAATATGAAGAATTATGATGTCCGGTAGCGGGCAACGAAACCGGGGTTACCATAAGCAGATTCGAATTCCCCTTAGTATCTAAAATAGAGAATGTATCAGACCGAATTAGATTTCCATTTATATATTTTACCAATACTTTATAGAATAAACTTTTGCTTTCTTAAGACACACACCAAGTACCTGATTGAATTTCCTTTTTATGTTAGTTTATCAAATACACTTGTCACTTAACTGGTCGAACCAAACATTTTGAGGTCGTAGTTGCAAACCATTTTCCATAATCAACACTAGAAGTTGCATTGTATTTTCTTGCTGCAAATCCGAAGTTAATTGCTCATCTGAAGGATCGAAAAGTAGGGATATTAGGTTTTATGTTTAATGGCCTCCTTACTTTGTAAAAATACTTTATCGTAAATCGAGAAGAAGAACGATCAAGACGGGATTACACATAGATAGACAGATACTTTTGTGTGACGAGAATATATGTACATCGAGCCAGATATTATTGCATTTAATAATAAATGCATATGTTTTTTTTAAGCTATGTGTGACGGGTATTAGTCATTGTAATATGTTTTCATGATTTTTTTTTACATGGCAAAACCAAAACGATCCATTTTCATATATATTGGATAACGGGGGAATAATTTGAATTTAAAGCGATGTCACATATTTATGTGAAGCGTAAATTGAAAACATACTTCTCATATAAATAAAAATATATATACATGTGTATATATATATATACATATATTATATATATATATATATATATATATATATATATATATATATCCTGTGGTGTGTGTGTGTGTGTGTA
>NC_061105.1:8698674-8726174 GCF_015104395.2 Macrobrachium nipponense | reverse complement strand
AAAAAAACTCGGCCATCACTAGTAATTGACAGCTGCCAGAACGTTTTTTTTTCTATTCTTCCGAATTTTCACCTTTCATTACAAAATTTTCTCATGTTCCGAGTGACAGAAGTGGTAACTTATTCTATAAAATATAATTTGACTTATTTTTATTTTTTATTATGTATTCGTTGTTTACGTTTGCAATTTTTTGCCGTTGCTTTTAACGGCCCTAGAAATTAGAAGAGAGTTTATGTAGTCCTTAGATGAACGAGTTATACACAGAAACAATTCGTGACCGACCCCCGACTTACACGGGATGTGTGCAAGATTTCCCCGTCATGCATGAGTTGTAATCATTATATTCCTAACTTTTAACGGAAATTAATACGTGCTAAAATCTACGGTCAAATACATAGAAATCATGATCGATCGTACGTACTAATCCAGCCATAATTTGTATTGGTATTTTACGTACACAAAGGTCAACCATACGTACATAGAAGCCGTAATCTATCGTACGTATACGAATTCAGTCCTCATTTGCATCGGTAACACGTACACAAAAGTAATAATAATATTTCCCTGGTCGAAAAATCGGAAAATTAGTGTAATCCTTCGAAAATTATCCTCTCCAACTAGTCGCTACTTAATTCAAACTAGGCACTGCATAGGATTACAGAGACATAGAGCTTGTTTAACATCTAAGCAACGAATCCTGAGAGAGAGAGAGAGAGAGAGAGAGAGAGAGAGAGAGAGAGAGAGAGATCCCAGCTTGTCAAGGCAACGTAAAGCTTCCCGGAGCCCATTTAGGCTTAATGAAATTGCCGTGAATTTAATGTTTGTGCTTGTTGTCTGTCGTTGCATAGGGGGCGAGACTTGGATGCTTGGAAAGCCTTGTTTTTGTTATTCGTCTCTGTGCGCCTTCCTTTGGCGTTTCGTTTGTTTGTTTGTTTGTTAAGCTTTGTATTTTTGCCTCTTTTCTATTGTTTTAATTTTATTCATTATCTTTATCATTGGTTCGTTTTGGTTTGTGCAATGTTAGGTTAGGTAAGGCTAAGATATATATATATATATATATATATATATATATATATATATATATATATATAGATATATATATATATATATATATATATATATATATATATATATATATATATATATATATATATATATATATATATATATATATATGCAAATACCAATGGGGAATGATAGGCGGAAATCCAAGCGCTTTCGTCTAAAGCGCTTGGATTTCTGCGTATCATTTTCCTGTGCTTATTCGCTTATTTAATGAAGTCACGTGCATCTACGGCAATTTTATAAAGCATATATATATTATATGTGTGTGAGTGTGTGTTGAATTGCAGCCGCCGACTCCTACAGCAAGTTGTCCACCCGTCCATTTCATCAAAAAGATCTCACCCCACTTCCCACAACCTCAGCAAGCAAGCAAGCAAGCAAGCAAGCAGGCGTCACAAACTTCGGCAATCAAGCCGTGGGAATTCACTAACACAAACTCCAATTCCGTGACATCCCATGCATAGGAGGTTTAATGAAGTCTTCGCCAGAGAGAGAGAAGAGAGAGAGAGAGAGAGAGAGAGAGAGAGAGACGGTGGCTCTGGGCAATCGCTAATTGCTACGCTAGAAATTAATCCTCCTACGGCGTTGATGAATGGGTAGGAACGCCCCGTCCTCGTCCTTTGAAAGCAATGGAAGTGACTGCGATTATTCCTCCTAATTAGGCGTCCAGCCAAGGCTGGAAGTTGGCCTTTCCAGGAGATTTCCTGGGTCGAAGGTCGATGGGTGACTGAAATGATGCTCATTGTTTCCATTTACTGTAAAAAGAAAACGGTGACATGGCTTTTTGTCTGTCCGTCCGCCCTCAGATCTTGAAAACTACAGAGGCTAGAGGGCTTCAAATTGATATGTTGATTATCCACCCTACTGTAATCACACACACCAAATTGCAGCCCTCTAGCCTCGGTAGGTTTTATTTTATTTAAGGTTAAAGTCGAGCCTCTGGTAGCACTTGCAAGAGACATTGGACGCATCCTCACTCTACCGCATCTGGTGAGCGACTGAGACGCTACTGGTCGGCGGTCACCAGTGTTGCCGTTGTATCCGCATAAAGTTTCCGCAAGCGCTTAGTTACGTTTTTCAAGCGATGCTTGTTTACTTTTGGCCTTCTATACGAAAACAAAGAAAACGAAATTCTCACCTTACTCGGTAAACTAAATTATTTAATTTTCTAATTGCGAACAATGTTTCATCCGAGTCTGTCACTGATATGTGTAATATCTGAATCGATGTGTTCGTCACTATTTGACCATATAATTATGCACAGTTCCTCTGCATCATTATTAACATTTTGAGGCTGTGTGTCTCATAATATAACACTATTGTTTTTATCATCAGCTTCGTCTGAAGATGAGTAATCTTCAGGAAAAAAGACTTTTTATATGTAATCATGTGAATCATATGAATCCACTAATTCATTGTCGTCCTGAGTATCACAAATTTCAACTTCAGTTTCTTCTTTGGAAAATAGCAGTTTTCTGGGAAAAAAAGTCGATATATAATCCCGCGATTTGCGGCCACTCATTTTTTCTTCATTTATAGGCCATCTACTGTATATGGCCACTATAAAGTATCGAACGGGATAAAACAATGAACTCATATGCATGATAATGGATTGGCGATCTGGGAAGATAGAATACTTAGTCCGCATAATCATGGTTGCCACTTGATCTTTACGAGTTTTGCAGAGATGCAGGTATATTACAATATTAGAAGTTTCATTGTCTATGAAATGGAGCTCCAAAGATATATTTTTGAAACTGGACATTACCTTTGTATTTACACACACACACACACACACACACACACACACACACACACACACACACACACACACACATATATATATATATATATATATATATATATATATATATATATATATATATATATATATATATATATATATATATACCTATATCATTATATTTACATATCTATATATATATTATATATATATATATATATATATATATATATATATATATATATATGCACTGTATATATATATCATACATACATACATATACATATACCTATATACGTATATATACAAATATATACATATGAAGAGTATTATTTTATTTTTCTTATTTGTCCCAGATATATTTACAGATAAGTCTGTAATAAGCATAACAGCATTTATGTATCAGTATATAACTCATTAAATCATATAGGAAATAATTTTATATTATATTAACAGATTGATGTACATTAATCATATCACCGTCATATTCTGATAAGAGTCTTATCTTTTATAATATTATATTTGAATGAGAAATTGTTTAAAAGTAAAAAATATTGCAATTTGTATATGATAAATTTACATGAATGCGCCATGAAGAAATTGCTGCTGAAAATGCAGATGTGGAATCCGTATCTGCATACAAACTTGGTTAGCTGACGAAAATTCCGCACTTCGGCTACACTGATACCGAGGTGGAGGACCTTGTTTTGTTTCCACTTTCCCGGGTGACGTCACGCCGTGCCTCTAGCACTTCATCCATTCATTAAAAAAGACATGACTGATGTCCCATCAGACGTGAATGCATTATAGTTTGGAGGGAACGTAATAAATATGTATCATTTAGTTAGAATAAATCCAAAGTGCTTAGAAATCTTCACATTATTTGGAAATGCAATTCGCACGGAACAGCAGACATGCCGTACCTTTAGCACTGTCATCCATTGAAGACATGACTAAAGCACGTCAGATGTGAATGCATTATAATAGTTTGGAGGGACTTAATAAATATGTCACTTCGTAAAATAAATCCAAAGTGCGTAGAGCAATTCGTATTATTTGGAAATGCAATTCGCACGGACTACTAGAAATTGTTTGAAAAAATGTCCTGTATATATAGAGATTTTTTTAGCCTATGGCTTACTCATACGTATAAAAAAAAAGTCAGTTCAGTATCAGTTAACGTTCGTAGGGGATATAACGAATTTGTTTCATTTATTGGCTAATGAAAGGTGCATCAAGTGTACTTATTCTTTAGAAAAAGCACTTATGTAATTGCCCATACCATAGATATACAGAGAGATCTATGGTTCATACCATCACGTCCGGCTCTTTATCCCAAATAAAGGGCGGTGGAGGCGGGTGGGGCTGGGGCTTTGGGGAGGGGGTGGGGGGGGGGGCGGGCGGAAATTGGGGAATATTATAAGTCATCCAGAATCATATAAATGTATAATTATTTACTCCTGTCAAGGATCATAATTTTTTTTTATTCCATTGTAGTAGTTAAAGAATGAAACCTTTTATCCTCAGGTGTAGCACAATCTGCGAATATATATAAAAAAGCCACGAAACAAAGAAAAGTACTTTTATTCTCTCTCTCTCTCTCTCTCTCTCTCTCTCTTTTAATATCTGAATACCTTTGCAAGGACAGATGTGGTCTGAAAGGTAAGCACTAGACCAACTTCGCATTTTATCTTAGTGATTAGTATTCAAGAAGAATGTTCTGTAGTGAGGCTCCACATCTCAAAATATACATCGTTACATGAACGCTCGTGTATACTACTGCGAGACAGAATAGAATGGGAAATAAATCTGAAATTGTTGTCTAAACCGGGAAGAGAGGTTGACCATGACTACGTCCATTTAGTAAGCCGTGCTTTACCCGTTACTTGTGTTTTCATTTTTATTACTTTCGTAAACTCTGTAATATCGTCTGATATAGACTCAAATACTTTTATTTAATATTATCCTTAGGTGTCGTTATCGAAGGCAGTAGGATAAAAACTGCATGGGGGAAGTGGAGAAAGATAGCTGGATAAGAAAATGGCAATCAAGCTACAAGTCAAGATATATAACGCTGTAATAAGACCAGTGTTAATGTATGGAACAGAAACATGGGCTCTAAGAAGACAAGAAAATGTAAAGATTCAGAGAACAGAGATGAGAATGCTGAGTAGATTATGGAAGTATTGCTGTTTGAGAGATTGGAAAATAATGAAATAAGACGAAGGGAAGGCTTAGTAAAGATTACAGAAGTGATAAGAGAGTCACGATTGAGATGGTAAGTCAGTGGCGGATTTAAAAGTCTCTCTATATATATATATCTATATATATATATATATATTTATATATATATATATATATATATATATATATATATATATATATATATATATATATATATATTATATATATATATCTAATATATATATATATATATATATATATCTATATATAATATATTATATTATACTATATATATATATTGTATATATTATATATATATATATATATATATATATATATATATATATATATCATATATATTATATATATATATATATGATCTATATATAATATATTAATATAATATATAATATATAATTTTATATATATGAACGGAGAAAGCAGGCGTGTCAGCGAAAGTGATAAAATGCACGGGGCAGGAACAAACATGGCAAAGTATTTTACACTTTATTCCGACGCGTTTCGCATTCAGCAAAATGCATCTTCAGGGTCTGTATAATAAATAATGACCAATATAAATTAAATTGATTTGAAAATTGTCTAAAAATTACTTACAAACTAGTTAAAATGAAAACCGAAACTTCACACATAGATAAAAATACATCAACAATTGATAAAACAACACGAGAAATTAAAAGCATATAAGTTAATTAAAAGTTCAGATAGAAAGTTAAAAAAAAAAAGACTAAATAAATAAATCAGTAAAATACAAAGTTAAAAAAATATTTGAGGAGCACGGGGGGTCGACCTACCATGGTAAAAGATAAACAAAAACTAAAAGAATGTACACAGAAACATAGGCTTAAGAAAGATACAAGGGCATGGAGGTGGTCTGGTTGTTCAAATGCGGAACAAGTTGTTTAATAAAAAGGCTCTCGAGGATCAATAGTTCATTTGGGCTGGAGGTTTGACCAACAATAAAAAAAAATCATCATATTTAATGTCACCTTTACATTTTTTGCTATGTTCACGTTTACCTGACTGTTCAGGATTTGATAGTGAACATCCAGTACGGAAACTAACTCCCTTGTGGCAGTCTATGCGAACCCTCATCATCCTCTGAGAAGAACCTACGTAAGTTCCCAGACTACATCTAGGACAAGAATATTTGTACACTATACCAGAGGATATGAGGGGGCATAAACGATTCTTGTCCCAGATGTAGTCTGGGAACTTACATGGGTTCTTCTCAGAGGACGATGAAGGTTCGCATAGACTGCCACAAATTCAGTAACAGATCAAAAGTAAACACATCTTTGATTAACCACAAAGTCATTTTCCAGGGAATCCATGTTATGTGACTGGAAATTCTTTGTACAATTCTGTGACGGACGGTCAATTTGAATCACAGTAGTTTTAAAGAATGTTGTATTCCAATAAAATATGGAGCACTCCTGCAGTACTGTGTAACCACACTATGCCATCAAATTGTTTTAAAACTGAAAATTTCATAGAGATGATGAAAATTTGAATTCCATTTTCAAGTGTTCAGTCATTGACTAATTAATTATGTAGTATACTACCGGGTGTTTCGAAATTAGAGTCCCCCCACCCCCACTCCACAGAACAAATGGAAAGTTATGAAGTTTTCTTCTATGGGCTATCTCCAAGTACATTATCTTAAGTTTCTATTAAGTCATTTTTCATTTTATATTTCTTGTATTTTCAGACTGAGTGACGGAGTTAGATACAGCCGTGGCTGACGACTTGGAGGAAATCAGATGGATCGACCAAACCCGGGATATAACCTTCAGAGAGGCCAGGGATGCTGGTGCATCCCTCATTTCACGTTCCTGGATAGCTAAATACATTAAATACATTAAAAAAGGTGAATCCTTTATTGAAAGTAACTGGAACAAAAATCCATATGACTTTCATCGCGAAAAGAGTGAGAATCTTGTAAGGGCTGAAGTCCTTTCTCAGGAGTCAAAAGACATCATAGCAGAGGCATTGGGTAGACCAAGAAAGTCTTTATGTAAATTGGTGCTTGAACTAGAAACAAAAAGGGGAAAGAAGAGAAGTTATAGTGCTGTATATCATGAGTTGAAAAAATCTGGTATCAAGCCATTTCATGTTATCAGCAAGCCCAACATCACTCAGCAACAGAGAGAAGACCGTGCACGGGTTTGTGGTTCATTTCTTAAAGATTGTGATGAAGCTGACTTTCTCCATGTTGCCGCATCAGATGAATATTTCATTTAAATAGCCAGGAAGCCAAATCATAAAAATGACATCATTTGGGCTGCAAAGTTGGATGATATCAGCAGTGACGTGCGCTATCGCCAAGTTGTGAAATTTCCTGAATGTTTGGGAATTTTTTTCCGTTTCACAGCCAAACAGTTAATGTGGATCATCAAAGAAAAAGGACAGTCATGGAATGGCGAATACCTCAGAGAAACTGTGTTTACTGGTGGAGTATTTCCTTTCCTCAAAGATTCTGAAAATGTGTTATCTGTTGAAGAAATCACATTTTTGCATTATAAAGCACCATGTTTCAAGGCTCTTCAGACACAGGAGCTGCTTCAAAGCAGTGGTATCGATTTCTTCTCGCCAAGTGAATTTCCAGGTACGTCCCCTACCTTAATGTGTGTGAAAACATTGGTAGTATATTAAAGGATCATGTTGAAGCGGGCACAGTGAACTATGATGGTATACCTAGCCTCGACAACCTGCGAAGAGAGGTGACCGAAGTGCTCAGGGAAATGGAGTTTGAGTCTCAGCTTTTTTTGCGATTTACTGAAATCATACCCCTCAAGAATGCAGGCTGTAGTACAGGCAGACGGAGGCCACACAAAATATCAAATACTCAAAGAGAAACTTAAATAAATACCTGTTCTGAATTACTATTGTTTTTGTCCATATCAATTTTAGTTTATCCTGTAGGGGGGGTGCTTTAATTTCGAAACACCTTGTATGTATGTTCATACAACCGAGTAACCTACCTACCTATATTGGATATCATTTCTATCGCTATGGAATGCATCCACCTACAATTCCACTACCTGTTATTTAGTATAACACTGAACCGTCTTCTCTACCAGAGAGAGAGAAACGACAGTTACATTTGCTTTGAACTTGAGAGCACTTTTTTTTTTTTTTTTACCTGGTGCAGTAGTTTTCATCAATTGAGACAATAATCCATATTTAAGATATTTAATTATCTAATTAATTTTGTCTAGAGACCACTAAACTAAACAAAAACAAGAAAATGCTGGTACATTTCATAATCATACAAACTCGCAGTGTTAAGAATGCAGAAGTCTGTTGAAATAGTTATGTAGGGAATATATTAGTTAGGAAAATATACTAGTAGAGTTATGGTAGATGAAGGCGAAGGAGAGGTAGAAAGAGAGGTAGAAACTGAATGCAAAATAGGATGTTTGAAAAGTGAGACCCATAAAACCAGCGCCTTCGACACTACAAAATGTGATGAGGCAAGTTGTAAGTGTTGAACCTTGACCCATCAAGTGGGTGGTTACGATGAATCACGGCACCCACTAGGATTCGCCCAAGGGTGGGACCGGAATCAGTAGGCGTTCAAGTTCAACCAATTAAGAAGAAATAGGGTGTTCTCCAGTTGAAAAGAAGGAGGAGTCTGATTTATACTTATTTTCGATTACTTATTATAAACAAACTAATGATGACATATGACAGGAAAAAAGTTTTAATCTGTTCTGGGTCCTGAATCAAATATTGGTGCAAATACAATAGAAGCTCAACTTCTCACTGCATAAAGAAAACATAATTTCAGGTCTATTTTAAATGTATTATGATGTAAACAAATATTACTATAGTAAATTCACATCACCAGTGCATCTGATGTCTAGGCCAGTCCCTTACGACGCTCCTGATTGGCTGTTGATAAGCCAATCACGGGGCTGGAAACTCTCAGTCTCTCTCAAGAGTTCACATAGGCAGGAAGTATGTTCCAGCTCTCATGAGGGATACGTCAATCAAAAGCATCCTAGGTAGAAGTAGAACATACATCTTGCCTATGTGAACGCTCCAGCCCTGTTATTGGCTTATCAACAGCCAATCAGGAGCGTCATAAGGGACTGGTCTAGACATCAAATGCACGGCTGATGTGAATCTACTATATATTGAATAATGTGCACTACTAAATTTACTTCAACATAAATGTCATAGATGACATGATAATGGATTGGCGATCTGGGAAGATAGAATACTTAGTCCGCATAATCATGGTTGCCACTTGATCTTTACGAGTTTTGCAGAGATGCAGGTATATTACAATATTAAAAGTTCCATTGTCTATGAAACATGACCTCCAAAGATATATTTTTCAAACTCTGGATATTATCTTTGTACATAGCAAATTAATTAAAAGCGAGACTTCAGGCATTGAAAATCCTACTAGTGATAAAAACTGTATGCCCATAGGAGATTGTGGAGGCAATTGATCACTTGTTCACTGCACCTATTTGTTGGATATGATGATCATGAACTTCGCACATAGGGATTGTACGATTTACATCAATATATATATATATATATATATATATATATATATATATATATATATATATATGTATATAGATATATATAGTATATATATATATATATATAGATACATATATAATATATATAATTTATATATATATATGTATCTATATATTTTAAAAAAATTTAAAATACATACATATATTTAAAAACACATGAAACATAACTTTGACTTTAAGAGCTCAACAAATATACAAAAAAACATACATAAAATGAAAGCAATTTCAAAAAGCACCTGGTAGACTAAAAAGTTGGAGACTGAGTGATTCGGAGAGAAAGGAGAAGCAGCAAAGAAAGCCGGTTCAACCCAGATACAACTGTACAGAGGAGGTGTGTGAGTTCAACTTGGGCACCAACTGCTTAATAAACAACGACTCTAATATGAAGCAGTTCGTGTAAACGGCTTGTTTGGCCCCCCCCCCAAGACAGAGAAATCAGTATAATTGATGGTAGTTTTACAAATTTTTGCATGATTTCTGATATTTGAAAATTCTGGATTGGACACTCTGCAGCCAGTACGATGTCCTTCATATGCTGTGGCCTGCTTGCGCCAACGTTTTCTGTCTTATATATATATATATATATATATATATATATATATATATATATATATATATATATATATATATATATATATATATAATATATATATATATATATATATATATATATATATTATATATATATATATATATATATATATATATATGAACCTAACTGTCATGGCGGAGGAAAGTCAACATGACAATCATATATATTATATATCTATACTATTACATATATATATATATATATATATATATATATATATATATATATATATAATATATAGATATATATATATATATATATATATATATATATATATATATATATATATATATATATATATATATATATATATATATATATATATATGATATATATATATCTATATATCTATATATATATATATATATATATATATATATATATATATATATATATATATATATATATATATATATATGCATATATATATATATATATATATATATATATATATATATATATATATATATATATATGTAATAGATATATATTTATATTGTCATGACGACTTTCCTCCATGACAGTTAGGTTCATAAAATACTAAATGAAATGAGACTGGAATGAACTGATGGACTGTAACAACCAAAAGGGTGGGTATGAAAGAAAATACTAAATTACCTTAACCTAGTTTGTTATAGAAAAATTATATACAATAATTACAATGAGCACAGGTAATGGGAAGCACAGTGACTTAAATGATCATTACCATAAATTCAGATAACATTTAAAATTACAAATACAGATAACTTAAAGTTAAAGTAAATGATAAATACAATTAGCAGAATTCATTAACAAAAACACAGTAAGCAGTAGTAAAGACAAACAAATAAGAGAATCTTTCATTACTAATAAAATAATAATGACGAGCCCATACACTTGCTCATCTCAAATTGCAATAATATTAAGAGCCATACTCTTGCTCCTCACTAAATAACAAGAGCTAATACTTGTTCAACACCGATACAAAACCAGTTAATGAACTGTCTTACACGAAATGAAATACACCATAATTACTCAAGAGCCATATAAACATCCAGAAACACAATCCATGATCCTCGAGGACGACTATCGTACACTGTACGGTAACGACCACGACAGTGTCGATGCGACAGCCACTTCACTGCCACCGAAGAATATATCTTCAAAACTGGTAACCATGGTTTGGTCACCATCTCGACTTCGGGAGCTGGGTTGACGTCAAGTGACCCACATCTGCCGTATCAGGACCATCACCATCAACTAGGTGATACTTCAACACTGTTGCTGCTGCTCGTTCTCAACTGCATCACGAGAACCTGTTAATCTGGCTTCCCAAACCTGACTGACTCTTGTCGCTCACAATGTGACAAAAGTAAACTAGTCTCCCTCCTAAAAGAAGAGAGGGCAGTTAAAAATTGAAACTAGGTTGTTTTAAAGTCAAACAACCTGACTATAAATAAATATTAATATATATATATCTATATATATAATATAGTATTATATATAGTATATATATCTATATAATATATATATATATATATATATATTATATATCTATATAACTAGAAATATATATATATAATATATTAATTATTATATATATAATAATATATAATATATCTATAAATATATAGAAATATATATATAATATTATTATAATTCTATATATAATCTATATATTCTATATATATAATATATATAATATAGATTTATGTATAGGGGAGGGAGATGACTCAAACACCTGGTATCAAACTTAACAGTTTTATTGCAACTCCATCACAGGAGTATAGGAAGAGTGAATTCAGAGAACTGCTCTGATTGAAGCGAAGTAGAGATCTAAAATTTACAAGTCTTTCACTAAGATAGTAGACAATAGCTATCTCAGCATATACAACATACAGACATACGAACATGTGACTCGGAAGTCGCGTGTTTCCTCAGCAGGTGATAGATCACCAGCTTCTCATGGGAAGGCGGTGTGACCTGTTTTGCAAGAAATGATAATGTCGACACAGGCAAATGCAAACCAGGGTGTTGCAAGCATAGCACGGCAGTGTCTGGCTTACGTCCTGTTATGGATACCTATCACGCTCCTATCTCGCCAATGACCCTTTAGGTCATGGGGGTATTTTCATATATATAAAATATATATTTATAATAATGTAATTTATTACACATATACATATTCATATATATGTATATATACATATATACAAATACATATACACACATATATATATGCATATATATATGTATACTATATACACATACTTATATACATTATATTTACATATATTTATATACATGCACTGTATATATATACATACATACATATACATATACCTATATAAGTATATATATATATATATATATATATATATATATATATATATATATATATATATAATATATATATATATATATATATATATATATACATATGAGAAGTATTACTTTTTCATTTCTTATTTGTCCCAGATATATTTACACATAAGTTTGTAATAAGCATAACAGCATTTATGTATCAGTATATAACTCATAAAATCATATAGGAAATAGTTTTAAAATATATTAACAGATTGATGTTCATTAATCATATCACCGTCATATTCTGAAAAGATTTATCTTATATAATATTGTATTTGAATGAGAAATTGTTTAAAAGTAAAAAATATTGCAATTTGTATATGATAAATTTACATGAATGCGCCATGAACAAATTGCTGCTGAAAATGCAGACGTGGAATCCGCATCGGCATACAAACTTGGATAGCTGCCCCGTAGACTTTTTATTCCGCATAGCAGACGAAAATTCCGCACTTCGGCAACACTGCCGGTCACATCTGATGAAATTAATGCAGCATTATACGTTATACAGAAAACTCGACTGTTTCTTCGGCGCGTTGCTTACTTGTTTTATTTTTAAATCAGCAGTCATTTGGTGAAAAGCTGTCAAAACTTCCTACAAAAGTCTGAAGGATCCCTGCCGTTTCTTTCAGAGCGAGGAGTCTTTGGGTCAAATATAATATCAAAGTAAGT
The DNA here is from genome assembly GCF_015104395.2 of Macrobrachium nipponense. Classification (NCBI taxonomy): domain Eukaryota; kingdom Metazoa; phylum Arthropoda; class Malacostraca; order Decapoda; family Palaemonidae; genus Macrobrachium; species Macrobrachium nipponense. The sequence continues at coordinate 8,712,991 of NC_061105.1, read as the reverse complement.
TAGCAACATCTATAGGACCCCAGTGGGGTGTTTTCAAAGCGGGTGGTTCTTCGAGCAGGCTGGAGAGACGATCTACAATACCTCGAAAATGGATCTTTTTAAAGTGAGGAGGATACGAACAAGTTCAATAAAAACTGCTTAGAAAAATGAGCTTAAAAAAGAACTCAAAAATACGATTACTCTTTCAACGCTGTGAACCACTAAACTCCTTCCTTTATTCGGTGTCTGCAAGAAACTGAACGTCCTTAAAGATTCAAAGATTCGAAAGCATCTCTGAGACGTCTGTGACTGACTTCTTCGAGTCAAGAGTGGAAATAAATGTTGATACAACGCCATCCTTACTGCCGAATAATGATCATTAAAATATATATTGCATCACATTAGAAAGTATTATCATACTTCGAGTAGGGACCAGGCATCACCACCTCGCCATATAACCTCCCGAGTCACCCACCACCTCACCTCACAAACCCCACCCCTACCCAACCAATATTCAATCGCCCTTCAATCCTCATCCACCCTCCCCCACCCACACCCCAGAACGTCAATCTCTCTCTCGTTCCATTTCCAGCAAACAATACCTTCGGGTATATTGACAATTGCATGGCACGGTTCCCGCGAGAGTGCCACCTGATTATGGCCCTGATCAAATCAGGGAAATCATGAATATAAACCCACACCCGTACAAACTCTCTCTCTCTCTCTCTCTCTCTCTCTCTCTCTCTCTCTCTCTCTCTCTCTCTCTCTCTCTCTCTCCTTCGTAGACAGTAGATATAAGTAACTTAATATCTTGAGCTATGACATGTTGTCCACAGTTTTATTAAGAACGGATATATGACGACTTAAAAAGATATTTTATATATATGTATATATATAGTGTATGTATATATATATATATATATATATATATATATATATATATATATATATGTGTGTGTGTGTGTGTGTGTATATATATGTATGTATGTATATACTATAATGAAGCTAGAGACGTCTCCATCCGGAACCGACTAAATCCAAAAGACAAATAGTACACCCACCACTGAATCACAACTAAGTTACCACCCCCCCCCCCCGCTCCAACCACGCCCCACCTCCTCCCTCACCCCTCCTTAAACTAAAATATCAAAATTCCCACAAAACGAACAGAGCCCCAACTCCTGAAACTGTAACCTTAAAAGAGAGAGAGAGAGAGAGAGAGAGAGAGAGGAGAGAGAGAGAGAGGGTTGGACCCTCTCTCTCAAAGTCACTTCAATAGAGAGAGGACGTTGAAGCGAGCAATCTGAATTACTCCCGTTCCCGCTATACAGCCGCAGGGCACAAACGATGAAAAGTTTCCACGGTCTTAAACCTTCCCTGTTTGTTGAGTGTTTGTGAACGGGTGGACAATTGTATGCGCGTTTATTTGCGTATGTGAAAGGACTTATACACACGTGTCTGTTTTTGGGGTGGGCCTGTCACTGGACCCCTGGGTTGGACAAATCCATGTCAGACTTGGCTGGAAAACTGATTTGAAAGTTGTGCAATTTCTAGTTTGCTGTAAAAGGGAGCCATTGAGACGGAAATCTGTCTGTCCGTCCGCCCTTTTTTTCTGCCCGCCATTAGATCTCAAAAACCACTGAGGCTAGAGGGCTGCAATTTGGTATGTTGATCATCCAGCCTCCAATCATCAGACATACCAAATTGCAGCCCTCTAGCCTCAGCGGTTTTGATTTTATTCAAGGTTAAAGTTGGCCATGATCTTCTCTCCTCAGTGTTACACCCGTCAGGACTCTCTCCCACAAAGACAGGAGTTCTCCACATTCCTCCGAATCATATAACCTGCCTCTTTTATTTATCCTGAAATATCAAAGCTCAGCTAAACCAACTTGGAATTTCCACATCTATATATAACAGGACCCTTGTTAAAGGGCGTTTTGTTCATTAGCCGTTCAGCGATTGCGACTGGGAAAAAGAGAGTTAGAGAGGCTGAACAGCAAGAAGAAGAAAGATACGGAGGTAAAGAAAAAGGCTAAAAAGCTAGGGGTTGAAAGGACCCTGCAAACAATCTTTAGCAATGCCTACAGTGCACCATGGAAGATGTATACTACTCACGGCACTAACCGTCTGCAGTGGGGAGTCACTTAAAGGGAGTAAGGTTTGAAATCAAGAATATATACATATATATATATATATAGAAATATATATATATATATATATATATATATATATATATATATATATATAAGGAAAAATGGGAAACCGTAGGCACGCTTCTTAGAGATGGAAAGGCTATAGAATTTTCCGTTTTTTTTTTTTTTTTTGTTTTTACTAATAAAAACAGTAAACAGACCACCATTAATTTGACTAAAATAGCGATTCCCGTCTCCGTGAAACAGACCTGAGAGAGAGAGAGAGAGAGAGAGAGAGAGAGAGAGAGAGAGAGAGAGAAGTAAAACTGTTTCCAAGCGGATTATGACAATAACAGATCTTGGCAATACAGACGAAGAAGAAGAAAAAAAAAACACAATTTACGATCGTCATAACTGACTGCGGACCGCTAGAGCCACTTTTTACGAGCAGTACGATACCGCTGGCAAAGTATCGTCAGTCAGGGCTTAACTTTTTTTCCCGACTTGAATTGCGATCATCTTTTGTTTGTGTTTATGATGATGTCTCTGTTACTTCTGTATCTGTTGTTTATTCTTTAATTTCTCGTTTTTCGTTTCGTACGACGTACGATAGAATAATGTATAGGAATGTGGACAGTAAAGCAGAATTTTCTCTCTCTCTCTCTCTCTCTCTCTCTCTCTCTCTCTCTCTCTCTCTCTCTCTCTCTCGAAGAAGAAGAAGAAGAAGAAGAAGAAGAAGAAGAAAACAAATTGAGCTTTCCTTAATAATAATGGCTCAAAAACTTCAAGGCCCTACACCCACGAATAGCAGAAACAACTCCAGCATTGTATCTCAAATCACCAAGCACCCAAATGGATGACCACAGGAAGAACATCCTTAGTACAAAAAGACAAGAGTAAGGGAAATATAGCCAGTAACTACAGGCCTATCACCTGCCTACCAATAATGTGGAAGTTACTAACAGGTATCATCAGTGAAAGGCTATACAATACCTAGAGAGACAAACACCATCCCCTACCAACAGAAAGGCTGCAGAAGGAAGTGTAGGGGCACAAAAGACCAGCTCCTGATAGACAAAATGGTAATGAAGAACAGTAGGAGAAGGAAAAACCAACCTAAGCATGGCATGGATAGACTATAAGAAAGCCTTACGACATGATACCACACACATGGTTAATAGAATGCCTGAAAATATATGGGGCATGAGGAAAAAAATACCATCAGCTTCCCTCAAAAATACAATGCGCAACTGGAATACAATACTTACAAGCTCTGGAATAAGACTAGCAGAGGTTAATATCGGAGGATCTTCCAGGGCGACTCACTGTCCCCACTACTCTTCGTAGTAAGCCATGATTCCATGACAAAAGTACTACAGAAGATGGATGCCGGGTACCAACTCAAGAAAAGAGGCAACAAAATCAACCATCTGATGTTCATGGACGACATCAAGCTGTATGGTAAGAGCATCAAGGAAATAGAATACCCTAATCCAGACTGTAAGGATTGTATCTGGGGACATCAGAATGGAGTTTGGAATAGAAAAATGCGCCTTAGTCAACATACAAAAAGGCAAAGTAACGAGAACTGAAGGGATAAAGCTACCAGATGGGAGCACATCAAAAACACATAGATGAGACAGGATACAAATACCTGGGAATAATGGAAGGAGGAGATATAAAACACCAAGAGATGAAGAACAACACTATCAGGAAAGAATATATGCAGAGACTCAAGGCGATACTCAAGTCAAAACTCAATGGAGGAAATATGATAAAAGCCATAAACACATGGGCAGTGCCAGTAATCAGATACAGCGCAGGAATAGTGGAATGGACGAAGGCAGAACTCCGCAGCATAGATCAGAAAACAGGAAACAAATGACAATACACAAAGCACTACACCCAAGAGCAAATACGGAACAGACTATACATAACACGAAAGGAAGGAGGGAGAGGATACTAAGTATAGAGGACTGCGTCAACATTGAAAACAGAGCACTGGGGCAATATCTGAAAACCAGTGAAGACGAGTAAAAGGCTAAAGAGTGCATGGGAAGAAGGACTAATAAAAGTAGACGAAGACCCAGAAATATACAGAGACAGGAGAAAGACAGAGAGAACAGAGGACTGGCACAACAAACCAATGCACGGACAATACATGAGACAGACTAAAGAACTAGCCAGCGATGACAATTGGCAATGGCTACAGAGGGGAGAGCTAAGGAAAGGAAACTGAAGGAATGATAACAGCGGCACAAGATCAGGCCCTAAGAACCAGATATGTTCAAAGTACGATAGACGGAAATAACATCTCTCCCATATGTAGGAAGTACAATACGAAAAATGAAACCATAAACCACATAGCAAGTGAATGCCCGGCACTTGCACAGAACCAGTACAAAAAGAGGCATGAATCAGTGGCAAAAGCCCTCCACTGGAGCCTGTGCAAGAACATCAGCTACCTTGCAGTAATAAGTGGTACGAGCACCAACCTGAGGGAGTGATAGAAAATCGATAAGGCAAAGATCCTCTGGGACTATGTTATCAGAACGGATAGGGTGATACGTGCAAATAGACCAGACGTGACGTTGATTGACAAAATCAAGAAGAAAGTATCACTCATTGATGTCGCAATACCATGGGACACCAGAGTTGAAGAAAGAGAGATGGGAAAAAATGGATAAGTATCAAGATCTGAAAATAGAAATAAGAAGGATATGGGATATGCCAGTGGAAATCGTACCCATAATCATAGGAGCACTAGGCACGATCCCAAGATCCCTGAAAAGGAATCTAGAAAAACTAGAGGCTGAAGTAGCTCCAGGTCTCATGCAGAAGTGTGATCCTAGAAACGGCACACATAGTAAGAAAAGTGATGGACTCCTAAGGAGGGGGCAGGATGCAAACCCGGAACCCCACACTATAAATACCACCCAGTCGAATTAGAGGACTGTGATAGAGCAAAAAAAAAAAAAAAAAAAAAAAAAAAAAAAAAAATAATAATAATAATAATAATAATAATAATAATAATAATAATAATAATGAAGAAGAGGAAGATGAAAAGAAAATGACACATAACATTTAAGAAAATTCCACATAGATATTCCTGGAGAGAGAGAGAGAGAGAGAGAGAGAGAGAGAATCTATTGTCCGAAAGGAAAAACAACCCTTAACTGTTTTCGTTTTTCACTGAACTGATTACGTGGTAATAAAATCAAATTATTCAGTTCGACGTTCCTTTAACGCAATTATTACAATTATTAACCCGATTTAAACGATTACACGACGTCACTGCACGATTATGGGATTAATTAATCGTAATTCATCATGATAATCAGTCCTCAGACACTGCCACGCCAAAGGGCAACTCTCAATCGCCACTCTGGACTTTCCCATGTTTTATCTTCCACAGATGTCCACTTACTTCCTAACGTTGAATAAAACTCATCAAATTATCAGTGCGGGTTCTTTCAACTCCTCTGGCGCCATCAGAACCCAAGTGGCGTCATATCTAACTATCTTCCCGTCTGACTCCTAATTTTTCGCGAGGTTATTCAACTTCCAAGTTGACACATTCTTGCAGATATTTTAGTTTCAATTCTGGAACCTGTGTCCACATCTGTACTGGAGTATGCAACGCATTTATGTGACAAACTACGATCATCTATTTTTCGTATGCCATTTCAGTCTATTTGGATTCCAAGCGTCATTCAGCCTGCCCCTTTTTTGGTATCTCTTTGGTTAGCCTTTCACTGTATTTCTATTCAAGAGGAGATATAGAGGAAATCTTGGTTTCTGAACATCTGAATAATTCAGCCTCGTTATACCATTCTTCGTCTGGAATTAATGCCTCCTTTTGATTGTACGCTGTTCTCGACGATTCTATTTTTTTCGTGGATGCATCACTAGGTCCCTCTATTCTTCAGATCCTTCGCGAATCTCGTCCTCCATTGCAGAATTAAACAGCACCATCTGTTGTAAAAAAAAAAAAAAAAAAAAAAAACATGTCGGGAACTCATCGCACACACTAACCGCAAAGAAGCTGGATACAAGTTGACGACTTATGGTAGCCCTAACCAGCGTTACATACGATTGTTCCAGAATTAGCACTAGGTTCGTTCAGCACTTGAAGTCCATTATTATAGCCAGGATGTCTATCATCGTATCTGAACCAAAGTCCTAGCAGGTTCGAGTCCCGCACGGGGCAGATGCACTCATCGGCTACATAATTCTGATAATTCTGAGTGATTTCCAAGGCACAGAAGATTCGTTATTGCTTGATATTTCACATAACATACACACACATACATACGAGGTTGTAGTCCACAGGGAGAAAGTAAAGCTGAAATTCCTTTTAGCTCAACAGTTTTGGCCTCCACTGGCCCTTATCGAGAGCTGTTTATTAATAGTTAAAAGGAATCTCAGCTTTTCTTTTCTTAATAAACAGCTCTCGATAAGAGCCAGTGGAGGCCGAAACTGTTGAGCTAAAAGGAATTCCATCTTTTCTTTTTCCCTGTGGACGACAACTTCATATATTTATCTTCGTGAAAAAGGAAGACTAATACCTCATACATACATACATATACGAATGCTTATCACATCACCGTGATTCATACGTAAACGCGCATTAACCTACAAATATCCCTTTGATGGCCGAGTCGATCAAGACGTCACTGAAGTCCCGATTTCTCACCTATGCGCGCTGGTTCGAATCGCCGAGAGGGCGAAAATTATTACCGACTGAAAAAAATTCCCCTTGGGTTAACGTAAGTGAAAATATATTTATTCGGAGGCAGAGCGAATTTGGATATCAAAGGACATTTGTAGCTTAATGCAATATATATATATATATATATATATATATATATATATATATATATATATATATATATATATATTATATTAATATACACACATATATATATATATATATATATATATATAATAATATATATATAATATATATATATATATATATATATATATATCCTATGTTTATATAACCTCCTCTGTCTCGCCATCCTCCTCCTCTCTCGACTTCTTTCCTATTGCTTCCTCAATCTCTAACGAAACCTTTTCTTTTTTACTCCTCCTGTTGCCCAACAGAAGTTTTCCTACTTCGGAAATTTATTGCAGGATATGAAACGAATTTGACTTTTGTATAAATCGCGACAGAGAGAGAGAGAGAGAGAGAGAGAGAGAGAGAGAGAGAAGCGACGACCGTATAAATCAGGGACGAGAACAACCTGGATGTTTGCTTTTATGCTTTTTTTTTTTTTTTTATTTTCTGCCATTCGACGTCGTCTTTAGCGAGAGCAATAAAATCCATAATATTTTGGTGTCTTCCGTATGTGTGTTTATTTGTTTTCATGATTTTTTTATTTTCATTTTTTTTATTTTTGTCATTCGACGTCGTCTTTAGCAAGATCAATAAAATGCATAATTTTGGGGGGTATTTCCGGTCTCTTTTAGGCAGTTCAAAATCCCTCAAGTGTTCCTAACAACGTAAAGACAATGCTTATCAGTATGTTAATTAGCCTTCTAATAAGGTAAACATCATAAATATTTCATAAGTTTCAATACATATCTAACAGCAAACTTCGATTAATTCCTGGTTCCATAAACAATGTTTCTATCCCACCATATATAATTAGAAATCATGTCAATATTTTCACTTACTCGGTGAGCAAGAATACAAATTACTTTGTTGTTGTGGGGGTGGGGGGGGGGAGGAGGGGGGGTGTGGCGGGGGGTTTGAAACTGTCAATAAAGAAAGAGCCTAAAAGGGTCTCTGAAAAAGGTGTGTTGGTTGAGTTAAAGATACAGGAATTTTAGGGTAGGATATTTACGATTTATTTATCAGAATGAAAATGTAAGAAATTAAATAATGTGCATACTAAATATTACAGAATAATTATTTCTAATGAAATATAGCATTATTTATTTCAATTTCCTTTGGTGATTTAAGATAATGGCTCTATTTGACCGTAGATTTCAGCAAGTGTTAGGTATTCTCTATTAACGTAGTTTTCTTTACAGCAGACTTCAGATATTTCCTAATTCTAAAAAAAAAAAAAAAAAAAAAAAACAAAAAAAAAAAAAAAAAAAAAAAAAAAGATTCTAAGTTACTTGAAAAAGCTACCTGTAAGTGTTAAGTATTCGTAGTTAATCATGGCATACTTCAGACATTCCCTGACGCCCAAAAGCCAAGGGATTCTAAGTAACTTTTAAAAAGCTAACAACAAGCGTCGAGCCTTCTGTATCTAAGCATTTAATCACCGGTTCTTCTCGGTCGCCTTTAATGCCAGAATCGGTTGCCAGAGATTCATTATTTCCAGAAAGTCGAAAATCACCAGCATCCTTCGTCCCATTATCATAAATCATCATTACGGACCCCGGGAACCAGGGGAGTATGAAATGAGAAGGGGATGCTTCACGGAACGGGAAAATCCCCCCACCCCCGGGGTAAATCCACAGGGGGGGGGGGATCTCCCCCACACCCCCACACTTCCACACGGAGTAAATCCCCTTCCTCCCTCCGTGTGGAAAGTGGGTAATAAGAGGGTGTCGTTTAAGAAGATATTCCAAAGTTCAAAAATATTCAAAAGATGAATGAATAGATGATTATGAAATGAATTATTTTTGTGCTTCCATGAAAAGTTAATAATTTTTCAATGAAAAAAGTTCAAGCAAATGAGTAGATAAATAAATATATAATTAATATATACTATATATATATATATATATCATATATATATATATATATAATATATATATATATATATATATATATATATATATATAAATTTCTTCAAGTTTTCCTAATCAGGAATGGTCTCGTCAATAGAAGAAGAAGAAGAAGAAGAAGAAGAAGAAGAAGAAATTGCCTTCTTCAAATTGAATACATTTCTGGAACATATCATAGAATGTATGAAATGCCACTCGAAGAACTTAGCCGTTTTATTAGAGAATTTATTAGGACAATCTGTAAGACTTGTTCCCCAAGAGAGAGAGAGAGAGAGAGAGAGAGAGAGAGAGAGAGAGAGAGAGAGAGAGAGAGAGAGAGAGAGAGAGTTATTGGATTAATTACACCTACTAATAAGCCATTAATGCCTCCAGATTTAATGGATTCATTACGAGCAAGCAGATTTATGTATATAAAAATATGATGTGCTTATAATGAGGATGCAAGACTCCAGGAACTGAGACAGACAAACAGACAGACAGACAGAACATGTTCTGCCTATTAAGAGCAATCTACCATCTGTTTCACTGCGTGTTCGAATATAATTCAATTCCCAACCCAATTACTTATGTCTTGTCCCGTCCTCTCTCGTATCGTCAAAATTCATTATAAAATTCTTGACTGTGGAAAAAAAAAGTCATGGAATAATTTTCTGATAATGTTCTAATAATGCAGGTGAAATCCTGGTCTGTATCATTTTTGTATAACACAAAGATTCAAAAAATTAAATGTAGCCAGAGGATCTTTCAGCTTCTTCGAATATAACCAGAAAATAGCTCAACATTTTTTGAATATTAGAAAAAATTGCTACATTATTAGAATATAACCATAAAATAGCCCAACATTCTTTGGATATAACTAGAAAAAATTGCAACATTCTTTGTATATAATCATAAACTACCTCAACATCTTTTCTTAATATCTAAAAAATTGCGACATTCTTCATATAACCAGAAATCCCTCAACATTCTCTTTTTAATATCTAAAAAACATTGCAAAATTCTTCGTTAACCAGAAATCCCTCAATATTCTTTGAATATATCTAGAAAAAATTGCAACATTCTTCATATAACCAGATATACCTCAACATTCCTGAATACAATAAGCAAAAAAACTTCTCCATTCTTCGAAAACGAAGAAAACCACCGATGCACAAAATTAAAAAAAATACAGAAAATATTCGAAGGAAAAGAAACAGAAAATTGAGTATAATACGACAAATCATTACAAATAAAAATCTAGTCTCAATACCTTGGCAAGACGTCAAGTGCAGTTGTCGCTTTCCACCGATCTTGAAAGGTTTGAGAGAGAGAGAGAGAGAGAGAGAGAGAGAGAGAGAGAGAGAGAGAGAGAGAGAGAGAGAGAGAGAGAGGAACACTTTCTTCAACCAGGACAACAACAGTTTCTCTCCAACTCTCTCTCTCTCTCTCTCTCTCTCTCTCTCTCTCTCCGAGTGGACATACAAAAGCATCTTACGACACTCAGCTTTTTTCCCCTTTTATTTATTTCTTTAACTCGTTTCTCTGCGCTTTTCGTTCCTTTGTCGTTCAGAAAAAAAAGTGGGCAGATTGGATAGAGAACAAGACACTCTCCAGAATTCAACGTATTTTTTTATTTTCATTATTTAAAATCCCCTTCTTTTTCTTATTTTATGTTCGTTTGTTGTGTACGAGACAGATGAGTAGATCTTAAAAAAATCTGATATAAAACGAATCACTTTATTATTTATTTTCCTTTCCGCTGTTTTGCTAGCATTTATTGTCTATGAGAGATGGACTGACCTACGAGATAACGAATTATCCCAGAGATTTTCGTCTGTATCCTGTCAATTCTAAGTTTATGAAATAGCTTTCTTTCCCTTCAAGTTAGGAGACATATCCAGATGTGAAAAGGAGATCTAAGCCGTACATCTCCATTTATTTTCGCTTACTCGGGGAGTAAGCCTACAGACTAATTTGTTGTTGTTGGGGGAAGGGGGGGGGGTCGGAAAGCCCTATGGAAAAACCTTGAAAAGTTCTGAAAAAGGCGTTTCGCGTTGAGTTAAGGATCCAGGAATTTGAGGATAAGATGTTGATGATTTGTTTATTAGAATGTAAATGTAAAACATAAATAATGTGCTTGTTGAACAGTACTGAAAGATTATTTCTAATAAAATATATCTTAATTTTCATTGGTGAACAACACGCTATTTGATCGCCACAGATTTTAGCACGCGAATCGAGTAAGCTGGAGGTTGGATCACGCCTTGCTCTTTATTACAGACACACACACACACACACGCACACACACACACACACACACATATATATATATATGATATATATATATATATACTATATATATACATATACATATACATATATATATATATATATATATATATATATATATATATATATATATATATATATATATATATACTATATATATATTTATACCTATAAGAGAGAGAGAGAGAGAGAGCAATTACCCAGCTCACACACAAAACACAACAGCAGAGGCACGAAAGCGATTTAAAAAGCCGTCGAAATTGGCCGTATAAATACCATCTCGTTTTTTGATTTAGCGCCGGTAAAAAAAAAAAAAAAATAAAAAAAAAAAAATCGAGGCCGCAAAACGATAAAAGCCACAAATTAAATGAAAAAAAAAGGCTGTTCAACAACTCGAACTGACAGCTATACGATTGCAGTCGTAAACAAAAGTTGGCGTCGGGGGTTTTGTACTGAAAATATTCACTGCTAAGCTGTGCGAGCCATTATTTATTTATCTAATCAAGTACTTTTTCCCCTTTCGAGTAATCTGTATTAGTCTTGGTTTCTTCTAGAGATAGATAGATAGATAGATAAATAGATAGATAGATAGATGATAGATAGACAGATAGACAGGATATAGGAATGAACCCAAAGGTCAAGCCATGGGGCCTAAGAGGTCATTCAACGTTGACTCGCCAGCCGACAGTAAAAAAAAGGACGCTGCAAAAAACCTTAGGTAATGCCTTCAGTGAATCGCATGAGGTGCAATGAGGGCACTAACCACGGTTTATATTTGGCAGGTTCGTTGCATCTGTCCTGGATAATAAAAAGAAAGGGGGGGGGGGGGGAGAGCCGCTGGAAGAAAGGCAGGAGTGCTGACAGTAAAAATCCCCAACCAATATCACTGTAACCAATGAGAGCTGAGCAATAATCTCTTCCGCCAATCACGTTAAGCATGAACGATGTCGGTAGCGTATATTTACAGTCAAATAAAATATAGAAAAATAATAAGAAAATTAATAACTGGCAACCGAACGTAGCGTCTACCTCTTTTAATAGCACCTGTTACCTGCAATTAACATTCGTTTGTGCTCTTACTGAAAGAACCGAGAAAATTTACCTTCCTTTTGGGAAGTACTAGTTTGTTCCATTGGACGATAAGAAAAAAGAACCAAGCCCTCTTTGATTACGTAGTCCAGAACAAACTGGGGCTATTAACTCTGTTCTCCGGACTGAAAGGGTCTCTCTCGCTGTATTCAAGTATATATAAGAGTTTATTGAGGCAGTAACGATAACGGGCTTTCTTTCAGAGTTAATCGGTGTTTCCAAGCCTTATTTTTTTTAATCCTTATATTTTGTTTAGGCCTATCTTGAAGCTGATCTACTTTCAGGGATATGTCCTACATTACGACTGTCTTTCACTTATTAAATTTATATGGTCGAATGCTTATCGCGTTCCTTTTTTTTTTTTTTCGTTATGACAGGTTGATTATTTCAAAGCTGAGGTTTCTGATACGTTTGGTAGTCGTAGTGGTAAACAAGGTGGCTATTCAATAATAGTATTTCTACTACTTCTAATAATAATAATAATAATAATAATAATAATAATAATAGTATTACCGTTCTACACTTCTCTTGTCATCGAAATAACAGCTTCATCTAACATGACAGTTTTGCCGGCAACGATAAGTCTAGCGGGAAAAATGTTATCAAACACAAAATCTTATTTTTAAATAACCAAATATCAAACCAGTACACCTCCTGAAGAAGCTTCATTTAAATACGCGGATCCCGACTAGTGATTAAGCAGTACAATTACTATAAACCTTGGGCCAGCAACCTCCCATCCAAGAGTGGACGAGAAGCGAGAGGCTTACGCCTTTTGATACCTGTCCCTTCAAGGTAAGGGAAAAAAGGTAGTCTTAGACGTATAGTGATATAAAAACATTACACACACGCGTAACTTCTGATCCTGAGAGAGAGAGAGAGAGAGAGAGAGAGAGAGAGAGAGAGAGAGAGAGAGAGTTGTCGCGTTCCCATCTCTTCCTTTTAACCCAAAAGTCGTCCGCACTTCTTTTCCCAAAAACTCCTATCTCAACTTCCCGTCAATATTCAGAGTCCTCCTACATATCCTGCGCGTTATTCCTCCCCCCCCCCCCCCCCCCCCCCCCCCCCCCCCCCCCCCCCGCCCCCCAACCCCCCCCCCGCCCCCCCCCCCCCACCCCCCCCAAAACCCCCACCCCCCCTCCCCAGTCCATGTAAGGGTTCTGCTAGACTGCGTCCTACGAGGAGATCCTTTCTGGAGGTGACGGGAGATGTTATTAGGATTCTGTTTCGGAGTCCTAACGGCCTATGGTGGATTAGGAGCGTCTTGAAGGGGGCGAGAGGGTCCTTGACGAAGTGGCGGAGAAGGTTCTATGATTTACATCTAGTTTACATATCCACACGCATCATACTACATAACCACATACATACACACACATAATATATATATATATATATATTGCATATATACTATATATATATATATATATATATATATATATAATATCTATATATATTTATATTTTATATATATATATCTATATATATATATATATATATATATAGTATATATATATATATGTATATGTAGTCATATATTCTGTATATGAAATCAAAGGATATTAGAAAAACATAAAATAACAAACCCACGGAAAGTATAAAATCCACGCAATATTCACAGGAGAGAACTGAACCTGCATGTAATAGCTACCTACTGCCGAAACCTCCTGCGCTGATAATTTACTATAATTAAAAGAAAAAATATCTCCGAGCCTACAGCCCCCAGTAATTATCGTTTGCATGGGGTCTAGTATGCGTGATTGGTTTCCCTTTTCTATTTAGGGTTAATGACCTGGCTTTAATTTGACAGGCCTTTCCTTTACCTAGAGCAAACCATAATTAAAAAAAAAAAATTAACAAACAAAAAGTTAGAGGGACAACAACGAGGATTTGGCTATCATAACTTTAATTGGGTTTATCAAAAGGAAGGTTTTTACGGCAGACTATTTGCACGGATTAGACCCAACCCGGGAGGGATTATCTTCGCTCGCGCATGCGTGTATGTTGTTTGATTATTATCTTTTAATAACGTATCCACCTATCTATTTTTGACGATTTTTATACCTGAACATAGCCTGGTTAGATAAAAATACCAGCTTTAC